>NW_009932233.1:77898-114549 GCF_000696875.1 Nestor notabilis
ATACTTCAAGCTAACTCAGATCTTCCTCACACTTCTAAGAAAATAAATATTTTAGAATAACTGGAGTTAAGCAAAGAAAAAAGGTAGTATACACTACGTCTATACATACTACATCTGTATGTTTGGGAGAATTCGGGAATTAATTTTCTTACAGTAGCTTAAACTTGAATTATTGATTTCTAAAACTTGGTGTTAGGTAATTAGGCAAACACTGGATAACAGCTGAAACATAATTCTTCAAAAGCTTATTTTAGTAATTTAAAATTAATCTAACAAACTCCGTTTCTGAGGATGAGAACTCCTCTACTGACTGAAAAATGAACTATTTTCCACAGAAGGACTTAGAAAAAAATTACAGTGACACATTTTCTTCAAGCTACCTTAAATACACTGTCTAAACTTGTCCCTTAAAAACCACTATCAATAAAACAAATATTACACTGGCAGGAACACTCCTGAATTTCCACAAGAGACAGGTATGTTATTTCCCTCTGTAACCTCAGCGGTCACAAAACTGGATCCAAACCACCAAGTCACACAAGGCCACCAGTAACTGGCACAGATTTGGTGATGTAGAAGTGAAGACCTCTGGTTCTCCACTTTATTATGTTCTCCTGATGCCAATACAAATAAGCAGGTGCAAACTGTGTACAAGTTTCAAACTTCAGGAAATTCATTACTGCCCTGAGGCTGTTATGTTCAATATTCAGATGCTGTTTCTGAACTCTTGCATAAGCTTTCAATCTTAACTACCAATTTAGGTATTTTGTGTACATCATAGACAATCAAAAAACCATTGTTTTCTCACACAGAAATCACCATCTCCAATTTAAAGTTTTCCATCTACAATACACTATTCATACCCTGCCAGTAACACTCATCTTGAGGGTTCAAAATGATGCAAAGCCAGCATTCAAACAGCCATTTCAAAAGACATCTGAAATTATTCTGAAAATATGTGGTGTATTTTAGGCACAGTTATGTTACAGCTGTATTTCAGCTTCTGCTGATACTTTTCAGGGTGGATCTGTTAAAGAACTGGATCAGCGAGAGAGAAAAATACACATATAACAATGTATTTGTATATGTAGGTATTCAAAAAAACCCATTAAATACAAGGATTTGACACCCACACGCTACTTCTATGTAATTTAAAAGAAAGTATTTGCAATACGGAGACTATAAGCATATAGATAAAATACCTGCAAAGAGCCGGTAGGTTCTTTGGCCTTTAAATATTTTACTTTTCACACCAGGAGATAGTAGCTCTGAAGGACGGAAAAAAGTCACAATCATTAGCAAGTTTAAAAATGCAATTTCAAAAGGATCAATTATTTCTCAGAGAAACCAACACTACCATAAAGGAGAAAATGTAACTAAAATGCCTTCTTTAGGCACTAACGAATATTCATGGTTCTGATACGAATTCTGAGGTTTACTGAATGCTAACATTAATACACCATTAAAAATTAAGGGGGTCGGGGTGAGAAGATGGGGATGGAGTGAGGAAAGATCACAATATTGTTTCCTTTCATTCCTAATGTCAGCAAATGACAAAATCTAGTTCAGATTCCAAATGATACTGCAACCATTTTTGTCAAAGAAAATTAAACTAGTTCAACAGATTTATATTATTTGAGGAAATTCTTAAAATAAAATATTAAGTAAACCAAAAAGGTACTGTCTGACAAAGTACATCTCTCACTTGAGAGATGAGTAACCATCTACTTATTTTTTTTTTCCTATCAGAGCTAATAGTCAATTTGTCGGATCAAAACAAAGTGCATTTAATTTGGCTAGCTTCAGATGCTGGATTATATGAAAACTCTCACACTTTTTAAAATAAGTATCTCTAAACATAATTGTTAAATGAAAGAACTTGGCTGTTTAATCTCTGAACTACAGCTTGTTTACCTTTCAGGCTCCATTTTCTGTAAAACACCAGTTTCTTTTCATCAGCCACTGTATATTACAATAATTTGCCATTTCTCTGAATGAAATCCGAGATAAAAGTATCTAGTATTACTAGGCAACAGCCTTGTATAGGGACATACCCCCCATTAACTTCCAGTATTTGTCCTCGGCAGTCTATAACCTTATTCCTTAAATCTGCAGGAACCTCTTATTTGGCCAACCCCGTGTCTAGGACATGCTGAAGGTGTTACAATCTTTTGCCATATTGTTCTTTACAAAATTGATGCCCAAACTCATACAGAGGCAGCAACAGGTTCAGCAAGACTGAACCCAGACACGCAAGTATATTCTTTTTATGAGGGAGAAAAAAGGGAATAAAACAAGAAAAAAAGGCAGCACACAAAATTATCCAAATTACCAAGTCTCCAGACAACAACAGAGAAGAAAACTTGTGCACAAAAAAGACAAAACAAACACAAACAGATATCCCTAAGTAACACAATATTATCTTTTCCCTAAAGAGGGGAATATTCTGTTATCTTCACCTTTACTAATTTCCAGATCAACAAGGTACTCAATATTCTTGATAAGCTTCTGACATCCACCAGTCTTCTCATATACAAACCGCTTGAGGTGTAAAACAAGAACAGGGGGGAGTTCTTCTAGTGTCACTCTTCGACTGATCTCCACCTAACACATACATAGAACAAAGATGAAGAAAACCTCTAATTTTTTGTTAATTGCTCAAAATTACTCCTTTAAATGAGGAACAAGTATTTAATTTTAAATACACTAACAGAAAAAACACAGATTTGTTCTTGTTATAATATTAATTTATGATAAACATCGCAGTTTATGACTAAAGCACACCAAATCTTCAACCAAAGCGTTCTTAAAAAACTCGATACTTTTAGCAGAACGTAATGTGTTAGAAAGACCACAGATATTTAGGTTCCGCAGTACTAAAAGCACCTTGCTGGAGATCCCCCAGGAACAACTCCTCATGATGGTTTAGTGATTAGTGCTTCTCAGCAAGCTATTATACACTAATTGAAAGTCAATAACCTGTAACACAGGCTGCTGATTTCTGAGAACTCTGAACTACAGAAGACAACAGCACTACTCCTCAGTACCTGATGCAAGAGGTTTTGAAAAGCTATTTTCATTTCTAAAAGCTGATACCTTTTTACAATAAGCTGAATAGAAGGAAAAATAAAATGCAATACAGATTAAAACAATCAGAAGGCAGTAGTAATTTTAATAATACAATTTTTAGCTTTATCAGTCATCTTGAGTTTCCCTTCTGTAAAATGGAGATGAAACTCCTTCAAAACACAGTTTGAAAATATCTATCTGCAAAGTCCTGTGCTTGTTGTACAGTTCAATCTGTTCAATCCTAATACAAGAACAGCTATTTCAACTTGAATTTCTTTTGAAAAAAAAAACCTAAAAGACATTGTGAATGCTTGTATTTCCATCCAGAGTCTAATATGTAAGCCAGAGCAAACCTCCAGCACCTAATTTGAACACCCAGTTCTTCCAAACCCCATAATTGAACATTGGGTTGTCAGTAGAGAAGTTAAAACCATATGCAGTAAAAACCAAAAAATGAATGACTAGCAGAACAAAATCTATGTGGTAGATCACGATGACCTTGCATTGCAAATGTTTCTTTCACATGGAAGACAACTGGAGAAATAAATGTTCTCTAACACTCCTACTGAGCATACAAAGAAGACAAATTTCAGCTATCCATCTTTAGCTTTTCCAAGAAAATGGTCTTTATCTAACCATATATAATATGGAGTATTTAGAAAACTTACAGATACAGAAATGAATGTCAGAAAGAAGATGAATGTCAGAAATGTTAGCAATGAATGCCAGAATGCCTCCTTCCATCCTACCTACTGAGAGAAACTATGAACAGTGTGTTCAAAAAATTTCATCTGAGTAATCCACGTACACCAGAGACATTCTTCACCTATGCACACAATGTCTCAGTGGGGAAAAAAGCTGCATGCTTTTCTTCCTTTGAAGTATTTTTCTATTGCAATTACCACTATTACGTATCCTATTATTTGAAAAATAACACAAAAAAGCTTGCAGAGCTGCATGAGAATACAGAATAAAATGTCCTGGTTCTTGGAAGTGACAGGGAATCACAGGGCTTGGAGATGTCAAAAGATCCTCCACTCCATCCTCTCGGTATCAATTATAGCAATTTATGTAAATTTTGACTGGTGTTTCTCCAACCTTCTCTTAAAGCAGTGAAGACAATTCTACAAGCATCATGGGTAACACCTAATCCAGGTCCTATTCCTATTTGCTGTCCGAGCATCAATGAGAAAGATCAGCCTTTTCCTTTTCAAAGCAACCATGACATACAAAGTTTTTCATCTGGTTCCATCTCTCGCCTTCCACGTTTTTCTTCCTTTTAAGGCTGTGTACAGTAAACCAGTCAACTACACAGTGCCAAGAACATTACTGAATGGAGATGTTATTGGTCATTGAAAGATTTCGGATTATTAATCCAGAGAGAAAGATCATCAGATGTTTTAGTGAGTTTCTACCAGGCCTACCACCAATGAATATTTTCATTTTTAATTTGTAAGTGAAACGGGTAAATCAAGACCCTTCAAGGAAAGTCACACAGACAGTAATGCAAGTGTTCTGCTACAGGAGTTTTCTCCTTAAAGCTAGAGCGTGCTTTCAAACGACACTCTGAAGAGCCGCTCCTTTACTAACAACATCTGGCAATCCCCAGCACTCAGTATGTTAAGATCAGCCACGGTATTTAACTCATACTAGCATGTATTATTACCACAGTCCACCTTGTTAACACACACTCCAGTAAAATCTCCGACCAATTACTACACCAACTCAGAAAAAAAATGCCTACTTACACGCATGGTTTTGTTAAGAATTAGTTCTCTTCCCTTCAGTGCATGTGTTCATGTGTAATATGTTTTAGTACCGCAGGACACTTTAAAGAGGTCAGTACCTCTTTTGTTAGTGTCCAACTAACTATTTGTAAAGCAAGAGCTGTATAAAAAGCCTTTAAAAAGTTTAGTATTTGACTGTAAAAAGGGGTCAACAGAACACACCTCTTGCTTGGTTTTTGTGGTGTAACCCTGGACAGACTCTCTTGCCACCAAACTTTCCAATGCATCCTGAACTGTGCGTATCTTGTCTGACTGTATATCCAGTTGTAAGGTGAAGAAAGGTTGCAGTGTAGCAGACTCCTTAGAACTCTGCTGGTAAACAACAGACCTATGGAAACAAAAAAAGAGAAAATGTAATAAAGCAAGAGTAATTTCCAACAATATATAACCTTCAAGAATGGACTGGTCTACTTTAATAACTTGATTTATAGTTAATCCAAAACAACGCACACAAATACAAAGGTTAAGCTTAAGTTTTAATAACCTGAATCCACTTTACTGCAATTTAAATGATTTTCACATCCACTTAGGGCATGAGTTAATTGTTTTATATTTGTGCAATTGTTTCTATATTTGAGTTGTTTTATTTATGCAAAGATCAAAACACTTACTGGATTAGCATAAAAAGTTTAAATAAAAACACTGTCATTTTTGATAATGCAGTTAAAGATGTGCTTCCAGACCTGAATTCTGGATTTGAAATTATGTTTTCCAACAGATCCTTGGAAGTGCAAAATACCAGTGCTCGTCTAACTGTACTTTCTACTGTAAAAATCACACCTGATTCCAGATTCTCCAATAAAAACACAGAATATTTTTAGTTATTTCCCTAAAGCCAATTTCAAAGTGATTTTGAACTGTTTGCTTAAATCTTGCCATAGGAAATATGAGCTATGCTCCCTTGAGGACTGGCATTTCCTTTTCCTCCCATCCTTTTCTGTGTCCAGACTTTGTCCGTGTACTCCTTGTACATACACTGGAATCTGTCGGAAAACTGGCAGGAGTAATGACCTAGGCCATGAGAACATGTTTCCTGTTTGTTTGGTTTTGATTTTGGCTTGAAGTGTATTCAGTTGCAGGCTTCAAGTAGCCTGGCTTGGTGACCATTGTTTTGTGCAATGATCAGTACACTCTTCAGCCACATCGTCACTGCACTAAATGGGCTCTTCCTGCTTTTAATTTTTCTTAAATTTCACTGAAAACCATCCAATATGGCTGAAGAATTTTATTTTTTTTTTTATTCTCAAAGCAGTGCTTACATTAAAAAGCCCCAGCTGCTACAAAAATGTGATTTTATATAGCTAAAGAAATCATTCATTTCTTACATTGTTACACTTGTTACAGTGCATTTCGAAGCTTGAAAGTATTAAGGTGATTAACACAGCACTCTAATCCATGTAGTCATGCTGGAACATCTCCAGGTCATGTATGAAATGTTAACATACAGGTTTAATGCTGTACTGCAAACTCCTATCAAAAGCATCTTGGACTCAGGCAAAGCCCTGAAGCACCAACAGAAAAGCAACGCATCTTTATGTTGGCAAATATATATCCTTTAGAGGAAAGAGAGCGTATGAAAAACAGTAGCATCTTTATTTCAGTTTAACACTTCCTTCTTGGCTATATTTAAGGACAAAACCTTCAACACATGGCAAGCACTGCGCTTCAACAAACCCTTCACTGTGTTAAGTCTTGCTGCTTTTGGATATGATTCCCAAATCCTTTTTAAGCTAACCATTATTCAAGGCAATAATCAACAGAAAACAGCTGGAGCTGTTAGCATTTTTCAAGTTCATGTATTAAAGAATATTCTGAAAATGTTAAGGAAAAACTTTCTAAAAAAATTGTTAGAAATTAAATTGTAATATATCTTCAAAACATTTGCTTTAAAAAGATATCTAAAAATTGATTTGATAGTAAAATCTTTACAAGACTATGATTTTCTGTAATATTATTATAATAAGTTTCAGTTGGTTAAGGGAAAATTCATCATTTTCAAATGAATAATTACTCTTGGATACTGTAAGAACTCCACAGTGAGAATTTCTCAGGAAAACAGGCACTGCCCATTGCTACCCTGTTTAAACTACAACAATGTAATTGATGTCTCTTCTTTTGAAATAACAGTGTTTGAAGGGAGAAGTTGGTACTACTCATGGAAATACTTAGCAGCCTTCTAACTGGCTTGCATAACAAGTATTTGAAATTCACACAACCTCTAAGTGAAAAAGGGATTCCTGCATATGGACAAAGCAGATCCTGATAGAACTGTGTATCTTTGTACTTAAAACACTCAAGTCTCACTCTGCTTAAGGAAGACTTCTGGGGTGTTTTTTTAAATCTATCATGTCCAAATAGGCATTTAACAGACAATTAGAGCCTCAAGAGGACAGCCTAAAGTTTCCCAAGCTGAAAGATGCCAATTCAAACCATTTCTTTTCCTAGCTGCTTTTTCCATTCAATTTTTTCCCATTTCTGATGCTTTCATTTAGTGGAATTCTACTGGCAATTCTGCATTCAATCCTTCCTATCTCCACCCTCAGCCTCTGAGGATGAAGCTTTCCAACATCACATGGGATACCGTTTCTGTGGTATATTGTGTGATTTGGTTTGGAGGATAAATGAAGTGGATGTGGTGACAGCAGCCAAGAGATGTCAGATTGGACCCTGTGGTTCTGTTGCTTGCTGCCTTCTTTTGGTATTACCTTTGCTTTACGTTAATTTTCTACAGAAAACACTGTTCTCTTAGTATTAATTTAAAACCTAACGGAATCGTGTAGAGATCTAATCAATTCTGACTATGATAAATATACTAAAGTTATTAACAATACCTTGGAGACATGAATATACATACCATCAACATGGAATTTCATCAATACGTATGAACATCTGTCTGCCAATTTCTATGGAAAATATCATTTTATTTGCCAGCTGTCTGACTCAAATCCCAGAAGAATAATTTAAGTGCATTTCATAGGCAGAAGGCACTAGCCCATATTATTCACACCTCTAGACTGAATACCTGGCAACACAGGGATTCAAACACTAGCAATTAAGTGTCTGTCTCCAATTTAAAAATAATTCTTCAAGTCTAGCATTTGTGTTTTCAAGTATGTTTTTAGCAAGTGTTTACCTTGCTTTCATTTTAAATTACACATTTCTCCAAACAAGTCATAAGGCTTCCTTTCCATAAAATATTCTTTCAGTATCTACTTTCTGCCTTCATCTGGTATCAGACCTGAATACAAGTAATGTCCCACATTCTTTTCATTCCTGTAACATCTTGTAGTAATTTACATTTTTCCAAATTTCTTTGGCCTTTAACATTTATTAACTATTACACATAACTTTCCAGCCTCTGGGAAGCATAACTGTCTAAATCACTGAAATTCAATTTCTTTATTTCACTTTCACTGACCAGACTTAACTCTTAGCAAATCTCACCATGCCCTTGTATCCTTATCTACAAAATGAGTCAGGATTCCTCAGAGATCATAAAAATTAGGTGGCTCTAAAGTTCTTCGGAATTCTTAATAGAGTAATATACAAAGCATACATATTTCAAACTCATTCTCTACATGCAATTCAGAGTTTTTGTTGTCTAAACAGTCTATTCTTTTAAGACACTTTAAAAGATTCAGACTCAACAGTAAGTCAAAGAACCATCTGATCACTGATCAATCCTTTGATCACTCTGGTCCCTCTTCTGAACCCTCTCTTGCATATCAAATGCTTCATGGTAGAATGTTCATCTCTCCTGGCATGAACAAAGTTCATAACAGTTCCTTCCATCCAACTATCCAATGGTGAAAAATACAAAAAGTAAAGCAGAGGAAAGGGTTATCTGTAGAGGCAGAGCAGCTTGTGGTCTCAACAACTTTTACAGGAAAGTACTATACCTTATATGACCACCAAAAATATCAGTAATTGGAGTCTGAACAAAGTCAGCCTGTCGAGTGACTGATGATTTGTTGCGAGGTCCCACTTGCTCCCATTCATCCTCACTGCCTTCCCCTTGTTCATCTTGCTCCTCTTCCTCATGAACAGTCTGAGCCTCAGGGCCATTGGAAACTGAGAGTTCTTAAAGTGAAGAAGTAAAAACGACATTGATTTTTGTACAAACAAAACATGTATACAAATAAAGAATTTGAAAGATAAAAAACCCCAATACAAGTAATTTTCAGAGGATAAAATGTTTTCACAGATGGTAGATTTGAGAAAATAAATGACAACAAGTATATTTCAGGCTCACTTTCAGCTGGACACATCCATGTATTAACAGAATGCAGCTCACTGATGACTGTATGTAAACAGATGCAGTTTTCTAGAAAAGTTTGATTTATTTTTAGTAGTAAATTCATGGGGTAGAAAATTAGAAAGTCAAGTGTTATTCTGGAAACATAATTATGCCATTATTAAATACAACTCCTTTTCTGCACAGATATTTTACAGAGAACCCAAAGCTTAGCAAATATTTTCTTTGCAAGTGCCAGAGTCAGGAGGCTATAAACTGCACACAGCTACAGAACAAAATATGGAATGATCATTTTATATCATAAAAAATTTACCCTACTAAAGAGAAACTGGATAACTAGTGATCTTAATTCTATACTTGGCTAGTATTTGGCTAGGACTAACAGTGTTTTGTTTCACTTTTAATAGCAGACCCAGACGTAAAGCCACTATAAAATAAAATGATATTTTAGTCTGCATACAAATGCTAATACTTCTTTAAAGAAAAATTCTCCAATTTTGTCAATAAAAATGCTAGAGCAATTTCATATGTTCCATTTTACATTAGATATAAATTAGCCACTAGTCTAGAAATTTCCTCTTCAAAAAAAAGATCTTAACAGTGGTTTTAAAGATCAGTGGAAAAAACACATCAATATATTTTTGAACTACCATGGATAAAGCCAAAACCCCAGTAAATAACTGGCATTGCAGGTATTATGAATGGAAGACAAACATACCCGTGCTTAAGACAAGATGAGTCAACCTGAGTTGCTTAGTTAAGCTCAGTAAAAATTTGTAATACAGAAATGTGTCATTTAGGACCACCAGGTAAATGACTTATTACTAATGTCAGTCAGAACATTTACAGAATGATTACACTTTTCCAAGTACCCAGTTACACTTGGGATCACTTGTAAATTGGACAGAATGGACTCATTTTGCCCTTTTGGCAGATTTTAACAAAAGATTATTTGTTAATGTCCAAGTTTGCTAAAACATGGCATTCTACCCCTATCTGAACATCTACACCAAACATTACTCTATTACAGAATTACCACAAAAAAGGAAAATATTTGAAAGCAATTAACTTTGCTGTAAAAAAAAAATATAAAAATCACTAACTTTCATTATGTGGAGAGAGAAGTTTCTTTAGGGTCAGCATTTCTTCATGTAGTCCATTGAGGATAAATCCCAAGTACTCTTCAGCATCTTCTTGCCTGCCCTGAATAGTAATTGATTTTACAATTATTATATGACATTTTCATGTTTTCACTTCAACAGAAGGTAAATGACATTGAACATCCAGCTTCCTCCTATTAATTTAGCCAATTAACCAACTACACAGTCTAAGTTGTAAAGTCAAATACAGTTTAAATTTTGATACAACCATCCCTCATTTTTAGCCAAAAATGGTCAGAAAGAACCAACATATTAACTGGTAACCTTCCACAAGCAGTAAGTACACACATAAGCTTCACCTGGAAACAAGCATTTCTACATTCTTCTCAATACAAATTCAATTTAACATGTGAGTTGGGTGTGGTTTTTGCTATTTCTTTTCCAAGTAACATTAAAAGTTGCTGTGAAACAAAGGCCAAATCAAAAGATGGTCTGGACTATTACCTCTTCTTTAAATTGAAGCTAAACCTGAAATAGTGTTTTTGAGGTCTCTCTATACCTTCAACCATTCCAACCTTAATCCCAAGCAGAAACAAACAACAGTCTGTTTCTTAAATACAAATCCATAGGCATCTTATTTATAAAAAGAGATATTCCATTCCAATAGTTGTTTTTTCATTACTCTGACATATCAAACTGTCAAACTTCTACTTAGTACCTTCTTATAATTTAAGCCTCAAGACAGTCTAACTTCATTATAACAAACTATCAACTAGTTGATTTTCTTAGTGTTTATGCACAGAACCTGATGTATGGCTTTACATTGTTTTAACAATGGTGACTGCCTTGCAATGCAATTACTAAAGCCAAAGATTTGGAGGTCACACCTTTTCTGACAGACTTGACTTTATAACCGTCAGCAGTCTATAAATGTATGTAGGTTCAAAGGCAGCTCCCGGTCGGATATCCCTCACAATTTTATCACCTAAAGCTGCAAGGCAAAAGAGAAGTACACATAAACAACAAGATGTAGACAAGGTTTTCTACATGATACCTCCATGTTTTCTTCACACATCACTAGATTTCTGGAATCCAAAATTGTTTTTACTAATAGTTTTGTTACAAGTTTAGTGATTCAAGCTCAGAATTCGTAAGATACCACTCTCTTACCTGTAAACTTTTCTTAATTAAAATACATCTTACATCACCCTACATACTTACAAATGGTCTGGAGTATTACTCTTTTTTACAGTCAACACTCTGAAGATAAACAAGAATATTCTCAGCCATCATAAAAGAAAAATTCTAGTTCTACTTTTTTTGTACTTTTGTATTCAAAGAACATTTCCTTAAATCTTTTATATATTTGTAATTCTAATGGATCACTTTTCCTCACTAAAGAAAAAAAAAAGAAAAAACAACAAAAAAATCCAAAAAATCCAAAGCCCCAGACAAAAAGCAGTCTTGACAGCATGTTCAACCTAATGGTAATACAAGGCCTCAGAAACTTGATTTGAAAACTACATCAGACAATAAAATGACCTAGAAGTATAATAAGTTGCATAAGACAGTAAGATTTGTTTTACAGAAACAAAACCTAAGCAGCAAACCACAGAAATGTCTGAACTGTTTGGAAATAGCTGGAACAACCAGCTCCTTGTGATATTTTCTTATACTGTTACATAAACACATTCCTGAAACGGGTTTTTATTTCTATAAGTTTGTAATACAAGAGATTTGGTTTAGAGATTAAAAGAAGAAACCTACAAGATAAATGTATGCTTCTAGGGTTTTAACACAGTCAAGTTAAACAGTGCATAGGATGGAGAGGAATTAAAACCCATGATAACATGCCTGCAGGCAATCTCTAACTGCTGAAGAGACCTATCACGATCCTATTTTGTTCCAAATGAATGCATGTCTTTAGTATTTAAGGAATAACGACAGAATTGAGCAAGCTGATAAGCCAAACAGCTAGAAATATGTAAGGAAGGAAACAAAGTAAAATCCAATGAGTTTCAAGTGATTTTGTTAGAAAGAGCATGTTCTTAGAAGACATCTTAACAATTAAACTAACTTTAAACAAAAAATTATTCTTACTGCACTTGTATATTTGGTCTACCAAACAGAAGAAAAAAATACAAGGTGCAATACCTATGACTTCTTGACATCAATCACCAGTAAGAAAAAGTGTTAACACTGGTAGAAAAACAACAGCAAACTTCTTAACGTATCAAGAAACCCCAAAAATTCAAAGAGCCAAGAAGGGGATCAAGCACCAGTATTTAAAGGTCCTAAGTACAGCACATGATGCAGATCCTTACCCCAAAGCCTTCTGATCATGATTTTAAGACTTTTCTCCCTCTACTCCCACTCACCTTGTTTTGCTTTAGGAGGTACAGGCATATTAGTGAACTCATTCATTAAACGAACACTGAAACAGAACGGAAGGAACAACTAGACATGAGCAGCAAGTTAAGACTTAGAAGGACAAATAATAAAAATAGATCACTGTCAAAAAAAAATAAAATCAAAGAGTATCATTATGAAGCCTGAGTAAAGTTCAGACACAAAAATTAACACCATATTGCTGATGAAACCTAGTCTTTCAATTAGTTCTGGCAGCTCTCACATTTTGTTTTTGCATATTAAATACCATTTAAAACTGATATTCCTCAGGCAACAGGAAGGATCTTCCTTGACTACTCAAGCACTTGTAAAATACCAAGCTCATTATAAAAGCCATGTATTACCAAAAAACACACACACCAAAAAAAGACTTCTGGATACATACCACCTTTGAAAAACTGCAGTAAACAATCATTCATTAAGATATTGCTGAATGAGCTTAATCAGATCACAGATACATTTTGTTTTTAACAAGCTACTTACAAACTGTCTATCATTGGTGTTGAGGTACACGGCCGCTGCGATTTTGAGTACATTGGAATGGACTTCATTAAATGATACATTGGAGGGCAAGCAACCAAAGCTTGCAGGGTCTATGCAGTGACATTAAGGAAATATTCAGATAATGTAATCTGTATATTAAGCAAATATTCAATTATATTTAAAATTATATGCAAAGCAAAGCTAGCTCTATTACGTAGACCAATCCAATAACTAAACTGGAACAGATGGACGGACTTTTACCACAACATTAACGTACAGAAGTTATACTACAAAAAAAAACCCAGCATCCTGTAACATGCAGTGATTTCACTGACACTTATTGATGTCAAAATTTTAACTTAAGAGGAAGGAAACATTTAGTCTAGGAGCAGGAGAGGAAAAGAACTTTCACAGGAAAGACTTGATAATATAAACAATTTGAAAACTGGCAAGTGATAACCTGTAATATGTTTTCTGAAAAGAATGGCAGCAGCCAGCTGACACAATTCAGAAGTTAAAGATGATGATTCTCTTCCATAACCAAACTAAAGCAAAAATACCCACTGTGATGTGAAACATTCTGCAGTATAATGAAGAGTTTGGAGTGACCAGTAAAACTACAGTGTACGTTGGGAGGAAATACTTTAAAAACATAAAAATCCATGCTACTTGGTGAGAACAGTGAACAGAGGAAATATATTACAAGACCTGAGGGGTAAGGAATTACAAAAAAGGCAGCAATCTCAACACCTACAGACATGTATGAACTTGATCGCTACAGCATCCAAAAATTGAGTTACAAATTCCCATGTAACATTTTAAAACTTTAAAAATGGGAGCTAATACATGATTGCAGAACTGCTTATATAAGATAAAAGCTCAAATTTAAAGCACAGTCACTGGTCTAGAAATAGGTTGTGAGGTTCTGCAGTGATTAGTCTTGAAATTGACCTTAATGTTTTTCTCTAGCAGTACTAGAAGTATCCTTACTGACATTTGCAGTGAGCCACTGCTAATGTAGGAGATGTAGATACATTAATAAAAAATATTATTAAAATATCATAATGCTGCACCGAAGAAGGCAGATTTCTGCTACACAAATTATTTTTGCAGGGGAATACAATTCTAATACATTAAGAGTGAGCTAATCTTCCATCCTCCTGCAAAATGATTGAACACTGCATCTACAGAAATATGACTGCAACAGCCTGCTCAACAGAAAAACAAGTGATCTACTTACCAAATTGCCAAAATAAAACCTAAGAATAAAATACTTACTTCAAGCACAAAAGAGAAACAACCACTTAAGTTGATGCACAGGGTCATGAAATTAGTAGAAATTACAAGAAGGTTTTCAGTCACAAGGAAGTTCTGAAATATTTTAAGAGAGGGAACAAACTGCAGATAGGATTGCGCAACCAGCTGCAGGGGAACCCTGAACACAAAGTTCAAGGATCCAAACAACCTCTGGATTTCTAGACACTACCCTTAAACACTTTAACCACAGTTGAAGGATATGGAAAGACAGACATTTTATAAAATACTTACCAGAATAATCCAGAAAAATTCTGACAGATATAATATACAAAGTTTAGCTTAAGTGTATTAATTTTTCCCAAGGTAAGGATACAGCATTGATGTAGCACCAGTTTCCTTTGTTGATCAGTCCTCGCGGTTGCAAAGACACTGGTTTATGTATTAGTCTTACATTTTCCAGTATTTCTGCAGAATGAGAAACAGTAAGTTGAGCCTCAAGAAAATGCACATGCTAGCCATCAAAACAAGTATCTGTTGCTGAATTACAAAACAATTCAAATAAATCAACAAGACTCCCAGAAACTTCAGCAAGTAATTTTTGCTCCATTTAAACCCTGCTCATATTTCAAAACAGACCTATTTCTTCAGCCGAAGACAGACTGGAATTTGGGTCAGGAGGATGCTGATACAAAAACGAATCATCATAATTTCAAAACTGAGAACTGTTTGTTTCTGTTTTCTTAAAACCAGACACTTTTATTTATACAGATATAAAATCCTATTAGCTGTAATCCCTTGCCATCACTTCTGTTAAGTATTCCCTAAGTTGCTTTGCTTTGGAGAGATGAAGCTGAGCCACAGTCTCCATTTACAAGTTTCAACATACACTATCTTACACAAAAAAATATCTCAGTGCAAACAGGACAGGCAGATGTTAATTTGATCTTCAATATAACATGTTTTATCTACCAGTTTAAGACTTCCAAAATCTCCAAGATAACAGGCTTACACTGCCTACTGCTTACAATGCCTACTGCTTTCCTGCTTTCAAAAACTTCAGCAATGGCCCAAGTTTAAAAATTACAAACCACTGCACATAAGTAAGTCTGTCTCAGTTATGAAATGGAGAGCAACAGAGGGAGCTTTTCCAGGAAGTCTGACCTGTTATTTAGGTACCTAAATAAAAACTGCTTAAGGAAAATATTGGATCTGGTATATTTTAAATTTGCAAACTAAGGACAAGAGGCATACAAGCCAGAATTAAAACTGCAAATAAACATATCAACTGTCTAACAAGGTGATTACTTATTTTTGTAATAAACACGAGCGCCTCTAAAGACCTTATATGCTGTTGCACAAATTTATAGAGTTTGAGCTGTTCACTAGAAGGACTACCTAAACAGACAAGATAAGACAACAAAGATGAAAAAGCAGAGGCACTAAGCCATAACTAAGCAGAGGAATAAGCAGAATTGCAAATAAAATCCATGTCCCTCTACTTCCAAACTCTCCCTTTACCTATAAGATCTTATTTCCTGCTGCCACCACCAGTCCTAAACAAATAAAACCAAACGAAAGAAAATAGAAAGAAAACATTTAAAGTAGTCTTCTATTACATAAAGAACCTGCCACCTGAAAGAGCAGACAGCAAAATGATGGTAGCAAGACGATGACAGCAAATGTTAGGAAAACGACGACAAGATCTTAACAACTGATGTTAGCAAAATGATGACAGCAAGATGTTAGCACTTAGTGCTGATGTAGATTAAAATTCTTCCACGAGTATTGAAATAGATGTTATAAATTACTGCTCAACTATTTCAGAGTATAGAGTTAAAGCAGCAGTTTGAAACATGATGCGCACACATACAATCTTTTTGCTAATATAACTAAGCATAGTTGAAAATTAGGATTAAAATAATTAAAATCATATTTATATTTTATATTGATGTCTATTAATAACTTTTTTTATGAACTGTATTTCCCCCCATTTTTGTTTTAAAATATTACTAGGCCCTTTAGCATCCTCTTGTGGCGACTAATGTGCTTTGTAAACAATGTTTAGAGTAATACAGTGAGTTTTGTTTCCTTTAACATAAAAGATTGTTTTGTGTACAGCAACTGCATTCAATACCACATTTTCATTTCACATCTAACATTTACACAATAACTAAAAGAATTTTTACAAGAATTATCATAAGAAAAATACACTTAGAACCATGAGGAAACCTTCCTATAATTTTAAAACCTGAAATTTAAAAGCACACATCACTTGTTAGAGTAATTCACATTCCCTTTGGTGCATGCTGACTGTGGCCTCAATTTGAAAACACATCTGGAACAGTATTACCATGTTTAGAAATTTCTGTTGGTAAATAGAAAACGTTTTGTTAAGGTTCATTCACAGGGTGGCATTATTATAATGTATCCTACCATACTTGCATTTATTGGCTTCCCCTCTTTCTAATTTAAAATCATTCCATCATTTAGTCAGATCTTAATTGTTTTTGTTCTTTATCTGAAATTCTGCGTGCTGTAAGCAAGTTTTACACGCATTGTCAATTCCATCATCCACAATGAAAACACTACAAGAAAATGTCATTCAGAAAATCTTTTTAGCTTTTCCCAAATTCTTCCTGAAGTTAGCAAGAACAGTTAAAAGAACAGCTAGTTTTCCAACCACTTATTTCCTTAGCTTACTTAGAACATTATATAAGGCATTATTAACTATCATCAGGATATGCATCAGAGGGTAGAAACTGTGAAATGTGGCAAGTGAAGCCAGTCTTTTTTTTTTATAAATACAGATCATTTATGACCTTATTACCCTCCAGAAACAATTACATGTTTGTCCTAGCACCTGTAAGGTGTATAATTAGTATAGTTGTCCCTTTCTAAATGTGAAAGTGCTGTACATGTACTTCTCTACGATTCTGATGTTATTCACTTTGAGTTTTGCCAAATAAGCATCAATGGTTCACAGTTTGCTTCAGAAGTAGCTGTAACTTGCTCATTGATGTTGCCTGTGATGTTTCTCACCACAGACCTTAGCTACCTGTTAAATTAATGGTGGGGTTTTTTTTCCTCATGAAGATTAACATGAAATCTGTCTATTTATTTTCTACTCCTGGTCTTCATCTCCTTATCTTGTGTAGCTTTCACTTACATTTGAGGACTAAGAAACCACAGACATTTTCAGGTTGAATCAGCAGCATTAAACTATCTTCAAGGTGCCTGTGCCTCATTAACCTCTGTTGCAGTTAACTGCTGAAATCAAGGCACAAACCAGCAATGTGCCTTCTTGTGGCCCGAGCATCTGATCCAAGTAAAAACTACACAGAGGGGCCTCAAAGCTCCAGCATTAAGTCAAAAGATTTGCTAGTTTTGCTTGCTAAACTCAAAATACTTCAGGTCTGGATTTTACCTGTGTTTAGCACCCTACGGCACTAGTGGTTAAAAATTCTTTCCCACTGGCATGAGTTGAAACTGGTGAATCCCTAGCAAATCCAACAACAGGATCTCAACTCGGCCACACAGAAAATAAAGAACACCATCAGCAGCTATCTATGAAACACGAACAGGATTGCTATTGATCCCTATACAATAGGTATTAACCTAGGCACAAAGCACATTTCTGAGTGTGTGTGTATGAACAAAGCACTGATGTACCTACTTTCCAAACAGAACAGAGAATGGTAGAAAAAGACCAAACCATGAAGAAAGTCACTTCTATCCACAGAGCAAAGCACCTATTACATGGCATTCAGATCCTAAAAGTGAACATTTTAGACCAAAATCAGTAGCATCTGAATTACAGTAATAAAACTCCTACCTAAATTAGCAACAATGAGAAGATTTATTCTTTTTCACTGGAAAGGATCTATGCTTAGATCATTCCTCTGAAAAAACAGCTAGCTAATAGTGAAGGTGCAGAAGAAAACTGTCTAAAAATCGCATCGCTATTTTAATACACTAAAGAAGAAATAAAAAGCTCTGCTCCCACCTGGTGGCAAAAAATAGTACAAAACCAGTAGAACTCTAGGAAGTTAACTTAAAGCTGAAGCAACTTGGATAATGTTAGAAAAACACAACTTTTTCCTCTGTGGCAAGCAATTCCAGCTTTGCAGTTCTCACAAAATAGTTTTAAGTTAAAATAACATTACCAAATGATGGCTTAATATTTTAAGAGTACAACATACTCCACATGTATGGGTTCATACAAACCATTACCACTGATTATACATATTCTTTTTAATAGTAAACTCCACTTGTGACTAAGTGAAAAATACATAGATGTAAATTATTCTGACAGCTTTCCTCTCAACAGACAATTTTAAGTAATGAAACTGTTACTGAGTAAGGAAAGGAAAAGAGGCAAGCATATAATTCTGGGTATTCTGTACAGAAATAACCAGGTTAGACTCTGTTTAGAATAGAAAACTTGAAGCTGACACACACGAAAGGCCATTGTACTTGTATGTTAGACTACTTCACACATTCACAATATTTGTTTTTGTTCCACAAGTCAGTGACACAAAATGCAACCAATTGGATATTTTTCCTCACGTTTTCTGACCATATGCTCACATTCCAGCATTTCTCATTAGAAACATAAATACGACAGGACCAGCAGTCAAAGCTTTTGTATCACACACTCCCCTTCCTCATATACCCTCTAGACAGTTCCTTATGGTTCTTCCTGAACAGGCAATAGCTACCATTGTTTCTGAATAAAATAATAGTGTTTATAATGGTTAACAATAATTCTTCAAAGTTTGACAAACAGACCTCTCAAACAGCATGTTCATAAATAAATTATTTCCTGAATTAGAATTTCCAAAGCAAGACCTATTTAGACGTTACATTTAAGATACTGTAAGTACCCAGGAATTCCAGCTACTCTGGCATAAAAATACCTTAATACTCATTCCTACTTGTAATGAAATCCATTACAAGATTGTAAGTACTGGATAATGTAACACCCAGTTTTCAGAACAAACTTTTCTAAGGTATTCTCCGTATTATACACCAGCCTGTTCAAAATGACAGATCAATTAAACACAGTTTGACGTTGTAGCGATAATTTTATGGTATCCAGGATGACAACATGGTAAGGTCTCATTGGGATGTTTACTTGGGGACGCAAAACTAGCTTTAAATTACATCTTCTATGCACTGTTTGAACAGACATGTTGCTACAAACATTAATGGACGAATCTTCTCTATTGATACTGCACGCTCCTGTTTACAAGGGGAGTTAATACCCTTCCAGTGTAATATCCACTCATGTGTATTAACTATACCTGCAATCTTTATGGCTACAGGATCCTCTGAAACTGGAACAGGTCCCTCTTTGACTTCAACCTGTTTTTCAGGGACCAGAGTAGATGTGGCAGGAGGGGTATACTTAGTCTCCACATAGACCACAGATGTGGAAGCAGAGGGCTTGGAATTGTGAAAAAGACTAGCCCACGATTTTGCAGGCTGATTAACAGGGGCTGATCCTGCAACCGGGACTGTTGCCTCAGTAGTAGGTGAAGCTTCCTCAGGCTTAACTTGGTCTGAGTCAGTGCTTTCCACAGTGTGCAATTCTACCCCATTGGCAGCTGTGTCCTCACCAGAGGATTCAAGTGTTTGTCCATTAGTAACGCCAAGATTTTCAGTAGTATCAGTACCAGCATAAGACTGTACAACAGCTGTCCTTAAAGGGCTATCTCTGCCAGTCTCTGCGGGGATGCAAAACTGTTCAGAATTAGTAACACGGCATACCTCAGGCTGCCCTGCAGTCCTGGTATTGTCTAGTGCGCTAGAAACAGAATCATCAGAGACAGCTTCATTAATGAAGTCCACAGAGTTGTCCGGGCTGTTGCAAGTCCTTGGTGTGGCCAGGGAGGGTATGTCTCCCGTTAGTTCTGTATCCTCTGTGCTTATACTGTTTAGTCCCGAGGAATTTGCATGGCCATTTACAAGAGTTTCTGTGGGAGCGATGCCATCACTGACATCTTCCAGGTAACTGTAGTATCCAGGAGGTCTTTTTTTCTTCTTTTTGCGCTCCCTTTGTCCAAGGCCTCCAGACAAGCCATCGTTTTCAGCATTAGAACCGCTGTCCAAAGCGAGGTTTGGATCAGTGAACTGGCAGTCAATGGAGTTGTAGTTTGCTTCACTGAGAGTATCGTCAGGGGGTTTCTGAGCAGGTGCACAACTAAGAATGAATTCTGGAGCCTGAGGATTCAGAGTACTTGAAATACTGTAGTCTGTGTTATTTAGTACAGATGACTGTGTCTCAATGACTTCATTTACACCAAATTCAATTCTCTGGTACTCTTCCCCTGGACAAGAGAAAGGAAACCTGAGTTAGTGAATGACATCTAATCAAAAAGTTACAAAATCAAGGAAATAATCCCATACTTTCCTACGTCTCAGAAAACAAACTACATTCCCCCAATTAAAATAATTCTTCTTCCTTTTCTCAATCGTGAAGACTATTTCAAAACATCATTTTATTAAAGATAACAGAGTATGATTCAGATTTTCTTAAACAGGGTATGTAATTCCCCAGACCACTGCACAGTTCCTGCAAATAACTAACACCTATTGAATTCACCTATTAAGAAAAATTCTTAAAGCCCAATCAATGACTTAAGCAACAATCTGTATTAAGTTAATGACTGGATAAGTGCGTATAAAACACAGTGCAATAGTATAACTTTCCACTTCTTCTGAAGCCAGTCTTTACCTGTTTAACTTCTAAAAACAATTTCCACATGTGGAGTTTGATGCTGGGGGGGAGGGGAGTTGTTTGGTTTTCCTGGTGTGTAAAGATTTATCATAATCCTTAATAATTGAAAAAGTTTTCATTAATTGTACGAAGAAGGAAATTACATCTTTTGAAACTTTAGGCTCATCACTAAGTTTTATCACAGTTGAATTTATCACTATATGAAATATATGACTACATAATTTTATGACAAGATATACAACATACACCTCAACATCACGATGTCAGCATTCAACCTGTACATACTAGCAGTGCAGAAAAAATTACTAACATGTCTGGGTTTAGTTTTTTGGTTTGTTTTTTGCTGGGGTTTTTTATTTATCTATGTTGCAACTCTGACATGCTCTTTACAGAAAGAGCTAGGAAATATTCTCCTGGCAGGCTGCAGCGCAACAAAATATTATCAATCACTAAGTACTGCAAAGTCATGGGACTTAGTTTCATAATGCATGTGTGGTAACTAGGAATACTGAATACTTCAGATACAGCTATTTTCATAACTATCGAATAGAGATAAAATCGGTGAAACTGAGTCTTTGAATGTTGAAAGTAAACTCATGGCTTAGTACTTAAAAGTTCTGAAGGATATGTATGTTTTCTAGCATATGCAAGTCACTGTCTCAAAGACATTATTTTTAGTATTTGTTTCCTAAAGATGGAGGAGCTAAAAAACACATTTCAGGGTTTTAAGACTGCTACTAGAGAACCAAACAACATGAGATACTATTTCTAAAGGAGTACAAGTGGATACACCACTAAACGTAAAAGGATTTTGTGCAACTTACATTACGTATGACATATCAGCAAATGAATACTTTCAAGTATACAACAGATGCTAAAACTGAGTGGTTCTGATTTGGTTTTTTGGTTTGTTTCCTTTTTTTTTTAAAAAGCAACAAAAAGCAAGCAACAGTTCCTAGGGGGGAAAAGAGGTTGTTTGCACACCTGAAGAAAGAATCCTATGGGAGCACAGAGGCTAGTGGAGAATGCTTTGATAGATAACTGTCAATGTAACTGTTTTGAAACTCTCCAAATACTTCCTAGAAAAGTCTGCTGATGAAAATTTTAGCTTTAAAAAAACAAATAGGAAGAAAAAAACCAAAAAAGACAGAACAAGCCAAACCATCTACAGGGTACATATTTAACAAACACTCAGGTGTGTTGAGGTCTGACTTACCCATGCATACCAACATATTATGAATTAATGAACAAAGATATATAATACAGATGTTAATTGCTTTTCTGCTTTGATCTATGAACCTGAGAAGTAAACACATTACAAGTATCAATTTCAATCCTGCTGCCAGTCAGACTGAAGGAAACAAACAAACAAAAAAGACGAAGAAAAACTTTCTGTGCCCCTCTGATTTCTCTAAATCATGTTAACAAGAGCCTGCATTTCAAATATGCTTCACATCTTCACTACACTTGTCATAAATCATTCTGTAACACCATACCTGTCAATCCACCATTCAGCAAGTACTTCTGCAATCACTGACTAGCTATCAGCAACCAGAAAAGAGGGCTTAAGTTTCTTGTAATAATAGTCAGCAGCCTAGAAGCAGGGAGGTGGGAAGCTGCTGCCTGATACTCATGTAAGAGGGAAGGGCTGGGAGATCTCAGGCATCACCTAACTGGTTAGCAACAGCACTAACTGGCTATCAGTGCTGTGCACTGCCTGTCCTGTCAGGATGCACACAGCTCAAAACCAGTCACGGCCTCATCTGCTTGCAAATGCAGGACATGGAGTTTTAAGGGATACAGAACACAAGTGTACAACAAAACTTCCTCATTAGTTCATCTGCTTACGGAGCAACTTGTTAGTTCAAGCACGAGCCAAGAGCTAGTTCTCTACCCTTTGTTAAAACTCTACAAAGCACAAGCAACAACTGGCAACACCTAATATTGCTCCAGCCATGATAAGAATGAATTATTGGGCACATTTCAAATCCCTACCAATTCAAAATAATCTGGGATTTCTGCTTCTTTTCCAAAATCCCAGTTAAAAAAAAAAATAATAATTGCTTTGAAACAAAGTGGTTTCCCTTCATGGGTGAGTTAAGTCTACCACAGCCAGAAGTCAAAGTGTTCACTTCTGTGCTCTCCTCCTCTCCAGTAAGCTTCCAGGGCTTGTGGTACTGATAGCTAAGAAAAAAATTAATCCAAGCAAGTATTATTTTCCTGGGTTTAGTGAATTTTACAGTGTTCTGTACACCAGACAATCACAAAAGACAACTCAGGTCAAGTGAGGAGCTGAAAACAAAACACATCCCTCTCAGTCATGGCACACTTGTAATTTAGCTGAAAGTACAAGAACATTGTAGGCTAAAATCTTGCCAAGAGAAAAATTGATATTCTAACGTTTAACATATAAATCAGGAATTAAACTTTACACCTTACAGCAGGATTAGAATAATAAGTACCAGTACCTACTGTACAGTTAGACTATGGAATGATTGGCAGAAGCTCATTTGTCATAAGACTGTGTCAGGTTCGTTTTAAGAAAATGAGAGGTAATTTTTTCTATTTATTTTGACTTTCCACTTTGCTTCTGGGCATCTTTGTTTCAATCTAGTTCACAGTGCTCTTCATGAATGGACTGAAACAGATGTATCTGTCACGAACAACATGACACACATATTGAAACAAGTATCAACAGATGCTCCAAGGACAAAGTCTGTGTACTATAGCAAAAGCTGTGAATACATACACTAATTAGTCTGAATAGAGTTCTGCGTATTAGAGCTTCAGCTGTGATATGATTATTCCTAGTAAGTATTAAATATCCTAATTCCATAAAGAAGTTTAATACTGAAGATAAGTATAGAAAAAAGTTATATGGGGAGTGACAACATGGTCAGTGTATATCATCTTATTGTAATTATAAATATTCGGCATAAGCACAGCATTCCATTTTAGTTTCTGCAGCTTCTTATGCAGCCCACGCAGTGATAATATTCATGCACAGTACAGTGCACACTTGTTAAAATGCATTTTACAGGCAAAACCTAATTCGCTGTCATTACCTAATCTCAGGGCTGGGAGGGGTTCTCTCAGGGTCTAGGAATGATCTGAAAAACATTGGTACAAACCAACTTTCTGTATGGCTGGTGAACGTTAAAATCTCAGTCTTAAAGAACAGAACTTAAATCCATAGTCAGACAAAGCAATACATGACTGGATGCTCCTGCCATCAACAAAAGACAATTCACATCATATGGTCCTTTCAATGAACTCTTCAAACTCCTACTTAAAATTACTGAGGGTCCTAAACCTGGTCTTCTACTAGATAAAACTCCTCAATTTTCAGAAATGTTGTGTATCTGCTTTCAAATGGGACCTGATGACCTTCTTTGACTGGCTATCTTATTTACCTTTAAATGCAAGGCCAAAGTCACTAAGCATAATGACCAGGTGTTCCTAAACATCACTATGCACATTTTGGTCCTCTTTAATACTCTAGAGAAATGTCCAGTCAGACACTTGCATTATTTTGAGGGAAATCTGGATGTCATTTGTATCACTCATATACATCCGGGTAAGTCTCAGCTTCCTTGCTCTATCCTGGTTCAGGGAAAAAAAGAACAAACACTAATTTACCTGCTGCTTAAAATACTGTCAATGTTTGGTTTAAAGTATGTAGAGTGATGATCCCATGGCCACTCCTACTTCTCTGTCAACTAGGAAGCAAGGCCAGGTTGTAAGGTGTATGGGTCAGGACAAGAGTAGATGTGTGACTGATACAGCTTTATATGGGAACTCTGTAATGCATTTTTACATCAAGAGTCGTACCTTCACCAAAAAGGGAAAAAACAAAAAAACAAAAAACAAACAAACAAAAAAAAAAAAAAAAAAAAAAAAAGGAAGGATATTCCAGAAAAATGGCTGAGCCAGACAAAAACAAGAAACAAAGGGAACACTGAACACTGCTTGCAGAGCTGTCTTCAGGTTGCAACTGCCAGAGAATACTCATGCTAAATGCCACACTAATTACCTGCTCTTTCAGTACAAGTTCTCTAGCAAGTTTCAGCCCCCTGTGGTTTTACAGCTACATCCCACAACATTTCAGCAAGGCACTAAGATTGCACAGTAGCACAATCAAGGAGAAGTAACCATGTCCACCCTACCTAGCTGAAGTTCAATGTGCTGTTCTGAAATACCTCACAGATCTCATTCAATAAAGGTGTTCAAAAAAAACCACCTGCCAAATATATGCATATATACCTGCTGAATGAGTTCCAAAGACTAAAGAGAGGCTGTAGTAAATCTAAGGGAAGTGTCACAACCTTGAATTTTTTTAAAAAAAGAATGGATATTGATTTCTTACCATCATGAAACTTACCTGTGGACTTAATACCACATGAAACTGTTTCATTGTATGGGGGGAGCTGTACAAAAAAAGAAAGACAAAGCAACTCTGTTAACATTTGATACCAGTTTCATTTGAAACATCTGAATCCTTTAAATTACATCATTGGTAAGGTCTGATTTTCTGAGCTCATGCTTCTATATTTATCAAATCCCACACTGTAGCTTCAAGTGTCCTTGCAGATTACCACAATTACTGAAAGATAAAGATTATCGTGGTTACACATCATAGGCTCATCAACTTCTCAAGCAATTCACCTCACAGCATCAGAATCTTCCTTCATCAACAGTAACTCACCATGATTTCAAAATGAGGAACATACCCTCTTTTTAGACAGAAACTAAGGTTGAGCAAATGACCTGTGAAAGGATGAAACAAAGTTTTGCACAGACAATAGTCACACCTAAATCTTTCAAGACTCAACTTGGTTCAGCTATAATTCTGACCTTGGAATGTTACAGCTAAGACGTATTCTTAACCACATTTAACAAAATTTTTGCTCATCAGCCTAAGCATAATGTAACTACGGCATACAGCTTCTCTCTGGATTGCAAATATGTCTAGTATGAAACACCAGCATCATATCACAGTCTCAGTGGCCTATAAAATCCCTGCTGTGTGTAACCACAGGTGGGCAATTCCTAATCCCTCTCACCTGCCCCAAAACTCCCTGGCAGCTGAAGGCCTTCTCCTGTGCCTGCATGAACTGGAAGCCATTGCTGCACTGCAGTGCAGCAGCTTCCCAGGTAGCAGCTGAACTGTTTCTACAGTGGGAGATAAAACATTAGTGAAGTTTTATGATGCTATTCTAAATATTCATTGTAATGGTGTAATAAATATCAAAGGCTTCCCCACTTAAGTCTTCAGTTCTGTAAAGCTACAGATACTTATATACAGTCTTCTTAAAGCAGCGCAGACAGCAGTGCATTGGAAGTGCCAAGAAAAATATTCCTAAAATTCCAGTATTAAGAAGTGCATAAAAATAACACATACTGTAAATCCATTTATAAACCATAATACATCTTAATACATGAACTTTCCAAGTCAAAAATGAGAATCAGTGGGTCAGAAAGAGGCTCCAAGCTGCTAAGAAACTATTATCCGTATTAAGACAGATTCAATATAATGTTATAGCTAGAGCTAAAGAAGTTACTCACACTGCTGACTGAAGACTTTCTATGATAAAACACGTAATTCTTGTTTTTTCCAATTCAAAAGGCTTAAGAAAACACAAAGTTTAAGAAAGAAAAAAAAAGAAGATAAAGTAGTGCACCTACTGGTCCCCCAAGTATCTGGTTAATCAACAGCACCTTTGCGAAGCAGAGATTTCTGAGTTGACCTGTTCTGTACAACTGGGTCATCTTAGTCATCTCAGGCAACAGGTATCTGATAGAACATGTATTAAGAATGCCAAGTATGAAGAGACATTCTAGACAGCTTTTAGCTTTAACTAGTCCCTTGCCTCAGTCCACCCCTTCAGTCTATAGGTAAGGGATTTCAGAAGGATAACAGCATTAACAGACCCTGGGACTCCCAGAACTGGCACTGCACCCAACAGAATGTATGTCAAACGCCACTGCAGCATTATAATCTTAGTCTTGTCCTTCTTGAATTTCACCCTATTTTTTTCAGACCACTTTTCTCTGAAATATCTGCACAGTGTAAAACTAATAAGCATAATTTTTATTTCATCATCCAGATAATTAAAACATCGAACTGAACCAGATCAAGGACAAACTTAAGGAACATCACTCAACACAGTTTTTTATTTTGATATCTAACCAGTAAGTGGTACACTTGAGACAATTGTAAAATGAAGTAAGACTGGTTCTAATGCTGTAGGCTTGTGTTTCCTCAACATGCTTTATGAGGATAGCTTTATAGAAGTCAAAGTATAACATTTTCATCTTCCACAATGTAAGCATTACCATAGCTGATACAGGACACTTAAAGTGACACTAAACAGGATGCAAATGTCACACTGCTGCTACTTTATTTAAAGCTGGGAAAATGGCAATATAGGCAGAAAAAATACTTATGACCTGAAGGTCTATTCAGCATTACTTCCCACCTATCAGAGAAGATACAAAGCCATCCCTAAAGCCAAGCAGAAGCTGTATTTTAATTCCTGAACTTCCCCACCCCATTCCCTTCATGCACCTTTATTGTTTAGTGGTACACTACACTAATTATACTTGGAAATTAAGTTACAGGAAACTAAGTCACATTGACAATGGTTGTCAGATTTGTAAAATGTGACAAAAGGATTTCCCCTTCTACAGTATGAAGTGTTCATTTCCTTTATGTTGAAGGGGGATGACGGAAGCATGACTGAAATGTCTGGAGGAAAAACATGGAACTTGACCTAGAGAAAAACTATTTTCCATATCTGGAGATTAGGACAATGGCATACTACTCTGCCCTCCAAAGGAAAATGGTTTTGTCATTCTCTACCAAGAACTACAAAGAAAAGAGGCTACAATACTGTCTGTAGTATGTTATGAAATCAAACACACAGAGACAACTGCTTCCACTCTGTGTTTCTCACTGCCACCGTAATTAGTTCGTTATTTATCCATTTCTCAGACCTTATGCACAGCCTTCCTTGTAAGCATAGCTTTGATGATTAGCAGTGCTCCACCTGTTAAAAAAATCCTAAGAATCCCTGTGCTTCCAAAGGCTCACAAGACTTAGAAGCACACCTTACTCACAACAAGAACACAGCTGAAAAATTCTTCTCTATATGCACCTTAAAGCTGAGGTACCAGGACAACTCACTTTCCACATCCTGTCGCTACAGTGTCAGCTATTTCAGCTTGGGAAGCTGACAAGCAGGAAGTGGAATAATTAATTTCTTATTTCTACAAAAATGAATTAACATCCACATACATAGAAAGCAGACTCCTGTTCAATATCTTCAGTTTGTAAATTAGCAAGCTGAAAGAATGATAAAGAAGTAATTGTTGTGTTGTATTTCAAATACACACAAAGAGATCGAGCTTTAAAATGTAATTTATAAGAGAAGGTTAAAGTAGAATCTTACCTCAACAGAGCATCGTGGAGTCACAAAGAACTGATTAAATTCGTCAGGGCTGAACTCCCCAAAAATGTACTAAAAATAAAAGAGAAGGATCTTTGTTACAAAAGGATTTACATGCAATACAACTAATAAACTAATTATTAATTCTATTAAGGCACTAGCATTCCAAAAGACCTGTGTGTTGGGAGCCAGAAACTCATCTGTTTGCATCCCAGTTCTCATCATCTTTCCCAAGTCTTCAGCAAAGTACTTCAGGCTCTAAAATTGAATACAATAAATTTTCCTTCGAATTCCCACTAGAGCTAATCACAGCACAAACTGCACTTCACCCTGTGACCAGTCTTAAACCAATATATATAGTTCATGTAAGCTCCAGGCACACACTGGTTTATCTTCCAAACCAACACAGATTTTTATACTTCACAGAATGGCAAAAGAAAAAAAACCAACAAGAATTAATTTTCCAGAGTTCTGCTAAACTATTGAGTTAAACAAGATTAATGGTACCACTTACCTAACGGCACAAGCACATAATTGAAACTGCCTAGGTGTAAAAAAATACGCAAGATCTAAACATCAGTTTTGGTACAGCTGCTCTTACTATTCTGTTACCCCTGTGCCTTGAATGTTGCATAACAAACCTAAGATGAAATGTCTTTTCACAACATTATCTTTCTGCACCCTTCTTATAGATACCTTGCATCTATAGTTCTATGAAAAAAAAAAAGGTACCTAACATGACCACGAAAAAAACCCACAACCAACCAAATAAAAAACCCAAATCACCACCAAAATGACAGTTTATGTTTAGTTTACAGAAAATGCAACATTCCCAATAAGAAAGCCTCATATGTTGGCATTTCATAACACCTGGAAGCTTCTATAAACTTCCAACCCAGCTGTAATTCATTGAAGAGCATCTGAACAGCCAATACAGCACAGGGATACTGGGATAGAAAAGTTGAAACAAGATGCTGAATAAACTGACAGAATAGACAAAGAGGACTGGAAAATACCAGTAATAACACATTCTAAGCATGTGAAAGGATATTCGTATTAAGTGTCACTAGTCACAAGAATTATGCATATGGATAAAAGGAGGGCAGTTTGGTCCAGTACATTACAGTTTACCACTCTCATTCTTCTTGAGCGTACTCTGCTGGTCAGTTCACACAATTCTTTGCTATCCTTCCAGTAGAAAAGCTTTCAGCAGTGTCAAGTCTTGCTCATGATAAATCCTTAGCTTGGCTGTTTTTCAGACTTTAGGTGGTTTATGTTAATAAAACTCATGTACTTGCTGTTTGCATTACTCAGAGCCATCTACATTTACAAACTTCAAAGCTTAAGTTTAAGCTAAATTCCACAGCAATTATAAAATTTAGTTTTCTTACAGTAAAATTTATATGTGTATCACTTTTAGGTGTGGAAAGAGTTTAACCTTCAGTGGTTTTAAATAAATACTATCTGGTTGAGCCAATTCTAAAAGTCAAAATAAACTAGAACATCTGAGATACAAAAGTTCGAAGCATACTGACACTGACAGTGCAACACCTAAACAGAACAGGATCCCTAAAGTATGCACCTGAGTGAACGGCTTCACATTTCCTGGCACAGGACTTAAACTTGGCTTATGCTCTTGATATAACCAAGTCATTTTTATTCAGTAACTTAAGAGCTAGAATTTATGATATTCCAAAAACATGCCTAAGAAAAACACTTGGTGAATCATAACTGAATTATGTTTATAGGAGGTATTTTTGATTCAGTCATGCAGCAAAACAAAACGATCTCAAGTACAGACTATCAAAAGTTGTATGAATCTAACTCCAATTCCTCTATATAATAATTTAGTCTTTGCATTTATCAACATTTTTAGCTGAGGTATCACAGGCCTGGTACTTCTTTCTGAGCAAAATAAAGTGCTTCTTTTCTAATTAGTGAACAGAAGACTGAAGTTAAACAAAGTGATCAGTGATAGTAACTTAATGGAACTGTTTTACTATATAATGATGTATTCACATAAGGAAATGTTGTGTCTATGCAACTGTTTCTTTGTAATTTGAAAGAGTGGCGTGGTTTAACCCCAGCCGGCAACTTGGAACCACGCAGCCGCTCACTCACTCCCCCCCTTTTCCTTCCTCCCCCCGCTCCCGGAGGGATGGGGAGGAGAATCGAAGGAATGTAACTCCCACGAGTTGAGATAACAGCTCTCCAGTAACTAAGGTATAATACAAACCACTTCTGCTCCCAATAATAATGATAAGGGAAATAACAAGGGAAAAGGACACAACCGCTCACCACCCGCCGACCGATACCCAGCCTGACCCGAGCAGCGATCTGGGCCTTCCGGGTAACTCCCCCCAGTTTATATACTGGGCATGACGTGCTGTGGTATGGAATAGCCCTTTGGCCAGTTTGGGTCAGGTGTCCTGTCTCTGCTTCCTCCTGGCTTCCCCTCCTCTCTGGCAAAGCATGAGACTGAGAAAGTCCTTGGTCAGAGGAAACATTACTGAGCAACAACTAAAAACATCGGTGTTATCAGCATTGTTCCCAGGCTGAAAGTCAAAAACACAGCACTGCACCAGCTACTAAGAAGGAGAAAAAATGACTGCTGTAGCTGAACCCAGGACAAAGAGGACTTGAAAAATTTAGCAACATCTAACCCAAAACCCAATCCTAGTCAGACAGTAGCACAAAAAAAACCCATCCTATTTGGGCCTGAGGAAACCACAATTTGATGATGCTTTATTTAACAATGCTTTATACATACAAACACAAAGTAAATCAATTAAAAGATCCCTATATAACAAACTAAGAAAAATAGTTTCAAAATAAACTTACTAGGCCATATGACTGATGGCCTTTCCCAACCTAACTGGCTTTCCTGTCCTCTCCTTCTCAAGTCAGCCTTGTCTCTCAATAAATAGATTTCTGCAAGCAAAACAAAATCTTCTACCCTTTTTAAGGCACAAATATGTGCTGAGGTAAAAAAGAATGGAGATATCCCCGAGGGGGGAATGCCACTGCATATTAAGCAACTTGAAATACAGCCATAGCTCCCTGCCTGTCACACATCCACCCTATATCCCACTGAATCTGTTTTGCCTGGCACTGCACAAATGATCTGTATGTAAGAAAATACCTACGTTAGCTGTGAAACAACTTCAGAAAGACATCACTGTAGTACTTTCTCTGAACCACTGATTCAAATTTAAAAGGTTTTTCTGTAACTGAAATGTAGCAAGCATTTTTAAGCAAGAGAGGGCTAGGATTTTATAAAAGCACTACACCCTAGCAAGAAATAATCTCATTATCAGTATGAGCCTTTGTGGTCCTAGCTTGTACAGTCTAAACCACTCCACATCATTTCAAAAGCCTCATGGTACCATTTTTTTTCTGACATTTTCCAACTGGCAAAATCTAATACTTGGAACAATCAAACAGAAGTTTACTTAAATTATTTACACAATTCCTACACAAGTCAGCATTAATTTACCCCACGCTCCCTAAATCCCATACAGAAAACACACAGCAGAGATGCACTAGCAGAAGTTAGAACTTTGCCAAAGCCATTTCAGACTATTTCAGTTCCAATTTTAATATTTTTAGGTGTGCATGTGTGTAAGAAACAAATGTACTCATTCGGACTAGATCAAATTGATTCCTTTAAATGCCAGTTTCTAGTCTGCCCTACACTCTATCAATCTCTAAAGCCAGGTGTAGGTCACAGTACTTCGAGATCCTGATGATGGGTAACAGAGTGGGACTACACCATACAAACTTTGAGGAAAAAGTGGATACAGACTGTTTACGGCCAGCCCCAAAGCAGGCAAGAGCTTGTGATGTGGTCAGAGCTAAGCTGCTTGTCACACTGACCATTCCCAACCTGTCAGTGCAGCAACAGCCTTTCTCTTTACAGTAACCACAACTATGCAGTTACCTGAGCCGAGGAGAAGCACAATCACTGTGACGATGCATAGGAGCAGACAGCTCAAGTGGCCCAGTTAGCAAAATCCATGCCTGTTACCATCAACAATACATTAACTTAAGTACATAAAACAAACCAATCCCAAATATTAAAGAAAAGTTAACAGTGGAAAGATGAAGCTTAATTACTCTGAGCTCTACACAAATTTCATTTTAAGGCAAAAAAGATCACACTCCCTCCCCCCCCCAAAAAAAAAAATATCAAGCTTTCTCCAAGCAAAAATACTGTTTAGCATTCAATTACCTATTTCAAAAATTATATTTTATTTATATCCTGAGACAAAAAACATGTGTTCAAAAAGCATGTTAAATGGTAGTCAATGGTGTACATGGTAACTCACAACGCAGAGCAGGAGTGATGCTTGTAAGAGACTCCAGCCTCACATCAACACTGGATTTGGAAGGAAAACTCCAAAAGAATATTGTCGGTAAGTTTTGAACATTTCCAATTATAACATTAACCCTAGACTTACTTTTAAAGATACATAATCCCTAAGAGGCTTAATTCAGAGTCAAAGCTGATCTCTCCTTCCCAAACTATCTCTGCAACCTACATAGCTTCCTCTTCTGGCTCCTGGGAAGGAATCCTCTCACACTTTTTTGGGAGCATGTATTTCACACTGCATTTGTCCCACTACTTTTGAGATTATTTTACTCTGCAGAGCGATCATTAACCTTGCACTACGTGTATTCAAAGATCCTTTAAGATACCTCAGTCTGGAGAGCTTGATTTCTGCCACAGATTAAGAGCAATGCCAAAAGAGTATCATGTAAATGTCAGCCATCTTCCATTTGCAGCTGTGTAAGAAAAACAGATAGAAAATAATAGTCTCCTCTGGGAGAAGGCATAGGCAAAATGCCAGGTCCTGCACTTGTGCCACAACAACCCCATGCAGTGCTCCAGGCTTGGGGAAGAGTTGCTGGAAAGCTGCTCATGCAAAAGTACCTGGGGGTGCTGACTGATGGAGCTGAACATGAGCAGCTTGTGCCCAGGCAGCCAAGAAGGCCAAGAGCATCCTGACCCGTACCAGAAATAGCATAGCCAGCAGGGCCAAGGCAGTGATCCTCCTCCTGTACACAGCACTGGTGAGGCCACACCTTTGTTGAGCAGCAACAAAGCTGGTGCAGGGCCTGGAGCACCAGTGTGACAAGGAACGGCTGAGGGACCTGAGGGGGGTTTACCCTGGAGAAGAGAAAGCTCAGGGGGGACCTTACTGCTCTCTACAACTCCCTGACAGGAGGTTGTAGTGAGGTGGGGTCGATCTCATCTCCCAAGTAACAAGTTGATGCTCAGGCATTGGAACAGGCCACCCAGGGCAGTGGTGGAGCCACCGCCCCTGGAAGTGTTCACAAACCAAGTAGAGGCCCCTCAGTGACATGGGTTAGTGGTTGCTTTGGCAGTGCTGGGCTAACAGTTGGACTTGACAATCTTAAAGGTCTTTTCCAACCCAGTTGATTCTACGATTCTAATAACTGATCACTGTAACTGACTAAGTGGCATCTTAATTATGCAGACAAAAGCAGCAGCAACAGAACTAATTCCAAGAAAGGGGGAAAAAAATGTTCTTTGAAGACCCCAAACAATTAAAGTGCCTGACTGCAAGCTCTCCCCATGTCAACTGTTTTTTGCTAATGCTCAACCATGTAAAAAATAAATGCTAATGTTACTGCACTGCCGGTAATGTAATCTCCACTGGTATTCCAGTCTGGCAACATGAACGCTCTCCTGGAGGAATACAAGGAGGAGGAGGAGTACATGTTACACAGCTGCTTGTCCTAGAAAAATGAGTAGAAATAGCACTGCTGATGCACCCTCATCTTGGCATCACCTGTGCTACAAAAAGCTAGGAAAATGAAGTGTCAACTTCTGCTTTCAAGACGCATTAATGTGACTTTCATCTAATAACCAACAGCTTCAGATCTTCAGTCAAATTAGTTCATGCTGCAAATACACTTCAACTGCTTTTCCACAAATGAGTTAAAAATACAGTTTTACTTATTGGTGGCAAGGAGTAATTCAACTCTATCTAAGCAGAAGACCTAACAAGTCAAAACTAGTTTACATATAAACTGAAATTATGAAACATCTTATAAGTACACCATAAGCTGTACAATCCTGCTCACCAAGCTACTCCTAATACAGCGTACTTACTCTTAAAGCTATCACAATAGGCTGGAGTAGAGGAAGACATTCAGAGTCTGTTTTCTGGCAAGGAAAAGAGGACACAAGACTGCACTTGGGTTTTATTAGCAGAGGAAACGCTCTTACATTAATCATCCCAGCAGCAAATAAGGTGCTTGTCTCTCACCCATTTCTTCCCTCCCATTTTGTCAAGGTTTGTCAATGTGGAAAGTGCAGGGAAAGACAACCTTCTTTCAGGTTCTACTTCCTTTTCAGCTGAAATATATCCAGACGTAGTACACAGATGATTACTTAATTTGCTACAACAAGGTTTTCTGAACTTCCAAATCCCTAGAATTTATTGCTAAACTGCTTATGAAAACACAGACAAAATTGTGAGACTGAAGAACATGGGGTTTTTTGGTGGATTGGGTTTTTCTGGATTTGCAAGCAACAACTCATAACCAGGAGTTATGAAGACCACTGGCCATGCGTTTATAGCTGTATTACAGCCTAAATAGTAGTATTTTAGGCAAACCAGTTCATGAGAAATTCCCATGTCAATACATTCTCTTCATGGAAAAATAAAGTCCGTTTTTACAGATAAAAGGGTATGGAAATGAATCTGTACTTTAAGGTGGAGCGGTTGCATATTAAAGCTTTTAACAATTGAAAACACAACAAAATGTGAGAAAACTCTCAGTACAGCTTACAGCCCTTTATCACTAGCCTGCAGCTTAAAACTAGAACATTAACCAATCTACTAGTGCCTGGAGAAAGATCAGAGCTAGGTAAATGTAGGTCAACTAAGCCCATGAGTCAGTGCAACTCTGCCTGACTACCATTTAAGCAATCAAAAGCTCAAAAATACAATGCATGACTACCTTCCATCCTTTCTTGGACGTTAATACAGAATTCTTGCAGCTGAAAGAAGGCAGGCGTTTTCCACACATTTTACATTAACTAATCTGAGGGGAATTTATTCCATTATGAAAAAAAAACCAAAACAAAACAAACAACCAAAAACCTAGAATGTGCATTCTCAAAAGTTCACGTTCTGATCAGAGGGAAAACCAGACCACTGGCTATTGTGAAAGCACAAGTTGGTGACATTTGAGCTGGGGCCACAGTGTTACTGGGAAGGCAGGTTTAACGAAAAATGGCCCTGCAGTCTGACAGTCTCATGGGGGCACAATGCGGATTAGAACAGTTTATCTTGGAGACTGCAATTCAAATATTCACAAAAGTAGAGCAGGTTGTGCTCTTTCACTATTTTTCGTGGTTTATCACTTACATATTTCAAGTAAGAGCAACAAACCAAACAATAACCATACAAAAACCTGCCATGAGCCAATTCCCTACAAAACAAATTCTGTTTATATACTCTCTTCATTCTATTACCAAAAATTAGGTGCTTGTTGGCATGTTTCTATTTCAAACAAACAGCAGCTGCCACAAAATGCAATCAGCCCAAGGAAGCTGTATATAAAGTGATGACTGTACTTATAGGGGGAAGAATAAAAGACCCAGCATCTTACATTTCTGAATCTTACATTCATTACCTTCCCCAACCAAAGACAGGCTCTCCTGCCTTCTAGTCTCCAAAGCAGGACTGCCCCAGAAAAAAATCCAACTCTGTTGTTTCACACTGAAAGCTTTCCACAATTGATATTTTTCTTCTGCTCTACAAAACAAATGAAATAAAGCAAGCCAAAAACAGCCACAATTTCATTATGTAAATAATACTGCTATAAAGAGGGCAACACAGCGGTATCGTATCACTTACATGGGATCTTAAAGCAATGGCCCAGACGCAGGAAGATTATATCTGCATTTTGTATAACTTTTAATTTGCATCCTATGAAACAGAATCAGGTATACTTGCTAAGAAAATATCTTCCTTGCACCTTCCACTGGAACCCAAGGTAAGAACATACGTTCACATGTTATACAAGAGCTGTAACGAAGAGCACTCCTTCTGGGACTACAGCAGGA
>NW_009932233.1:114580-125737 GCF_000696875.1 Nestor notabilis
GGAAATGCACTCAAGACAGCAAGCTACAAGGAAGATAACTGAATTACCAGAGCTGATTACACCAAATCTTAGCTCTCTGGAGAGCAAAAGATGGAAATTATGACACCTTTACACCAGCAACTCCACCACTACAAGCCCACAGAACATCTGCCGGTGATTCAGAGAAGTAACATTTTCCAATCTATTTTATTGCAGTGTTAAATCAAAATAGAAGCCAAACAAAAATACTTTCCTATTAAATTCTCCAACTCGGCAGTCCTTGCAAATATCAAAAGTAAATACTTCCAAAATGGGTAAATAGATCCTTCCTCAGTTTCTAATTCAATTAGAGCTGTTGGTAAAACACATACTGCGAAGCCTTTACCTTCACACCCTAGAAGAGTTTGGAAACACCAGCTTCAAGCTGGTTACTCATAATTGAGCAAACACATTTACTTCAAGCTCTGCAAGCTCAGCCTGAACTAGTTACTGAGTCTAACACGCAAATTGTAAACTCTTCCTATAATGAACAAAAATAATTAAGACCTGAATTACTCTGATTTACTACAGCATGATAAGCACTGAGAAGAGAGAAGCTGGAACATGAAGTTACTCAAGAACACAGCCAGTTTAACTACTATTTTATTGTAGGTGGGGCAGGTAAAACAATCTCTCAGTAATTTTATCTAATACTTCCCAGTAGAAAAACCTTGGTGTTAGCCTTTGTTTTTTTCTGTGCCAGACTAAAATCATTAGGGCTGCAACCTTCTGTGCCAGATACCTACAGCAGAGCAAACTTCTAAGAACACAGTAGTAAAATCAGTTCTGCATCTGGAGAACACTGCTCTGGCCACATTAAATAGCAAATTGTCTTTGAACACCTCACAGCAGTCCACCCAAATTCCAGACATGCTGTATAAATCAGTGTTTTTATGAGGTTTATGAAATCTTTATTTAGCAGGGATTCTAGCAATTAAGATCTGGAAGGATTGTTTTCAATGAGCTTCTATCCAATTCTCCAGGTGGAAGAACACCACATGGACTATCTTTCCTACCATCCATACAGTCTGGATTACCAAGGAGCCTGCACATTCCTACCCTGGGAAGGCAGGATGCTCTGGACTACCAGAACAAAGACAGGCTTTCCCTGTAATGGCATACAGTTAGCAAGCTTCAGAGGCGTTTGGCAGTGCCTTGGCAGAGGGAAGCCTTTCTTCTGTGCTTGTTATACCTGGATTTACCTCATAGGTTACTTTTATCCTCCAGACCTGTGACTTTAAAAAGTAAAACTAATACATCTAGACTTGTATGAGATAATTAAGAGAAATAGAGCTCTAGGAAGAAAAAGTGTAACTGAGTTTTAAGAAATCAAACAAGTTTGAATATAAACACAATTTTAAGTAGTTTGAGAAGATTACAATTGGCTTGATGACGCCAAAGACGAGGAACAAGAGAAAGATGAAGCAATGATACAGCATCTGAAGTTACTGGTAGAGACAGCCCAGGAGGGAAAAAAGGAATGGAAACAACCAGTCTGTGCCTACCACACCGCACTCCTCTCCAAAATCTGAATTATCACTCAAAATTCTGGAGTCACAGAGTACTTCTACTATTGTAAGAAGCCTCTTTAATTCAGCTACAGCAGTATGTATCTCAACTCTGTTAACAGTACTCCTTCTCTTGTGAAGTGCTCCACATGCTTGAGTAGTGAATGCTCTTACTGTGTTGGTAAAGGTGCTAACCTTGTAAATACAGCAAGTGAGGTTCAGGATGGCACCCTATTACTTAAGAAAAATACATGGAAAATTACATTTCTCAAATCAAATAATCAAAAGCAAAGCTGCACAAAAATTCAGACTGCTTGTATCTTCATTTGATTGCTACTAATTTGTGTACATTCAGTATTTTCTTTGCTTATTTCCACTTCTCACATCTTCACAGAAGACTAATATGTCACAGGATTAACAAAGACCCATCCCCAGAGGACAATTCCACCCTGGGCAGTAAGGTGACTGCTGTTCTTCCCATTTGTCAAGCAAGCTGAAGAACACACTGGAATATGAAGAAAAGTGGGGGGAACATGGATAGCCTCTAAATAACTGTAGCTAAAAGTTGTGAAAAACTAAAATCTATCCCTAAGAGCACCACACCTAGGTAAATCACCCACACAATGCTTTTCACAAGCAATTACTCAGGGTAGGATTTAAAATTACTAAGATTAGGTGAAGAAAAGTGGGGGGAACATGGATAGCCTCTAAATAACTGTAGCTAAAAGTTGTGAAAAACTAAAATCTATCCCTAAGAGCACCACACCTAGGTAAATCACCCACACAATGCTTTTCACAAGCAATTACTCAGGGTAGGATTTAAAATTACTAAGATTAGGTGAGGTAAAAATTAGCTATCTGGACTCTATCCTGACAGGGAATAGAGATTAGCACTCTCAGCAGGCAGTTGAGCCCACCTACCCAGGACTAATATGCCTCTTCTGAAGGCCTAACTTCATATCTCAACCCTAAATTTCAGAAGCACTGAATGCTTATGAACCACAACTGAGTGAGATTTAACTTAAGAAGTTTAATATTAATCTAAATGTAGCTCAAAGTCCTATCAGAACCATTCTGGCCACCAAGAGAGAATAAAAAAAAAGACAATGCAAAAGCTAGAGGCATAACCACCGTGGCAAGGCACTACTCATTTAACAGTAAGAGAAAATACTGGCTGATCATTAAAAACAAGCACCACCTGCTCCTTTCACCAAGGCCACACAGATTTTACTTGGCTTTTTGAATGTCCTGGATTCACATTCCCACCTCCTGTGCTGCCCCAGTTTAATCAGCAAGGCAGTTATACTCTGAGAGAAAATGATTCAGATGATTCTTTTACATATTTTTCTTCACTGGAGGAAGGAGATGAGGAACCAGCGTAAAGCAAGAGATGCAAGCAGCCAGGAGCAAGAAAGATTGAGACTTTCCCCTTTGTGAGTTGTGACCTGCCAAAAATGGGTTATAATCTCAAAGAGAAAGCCAAAAATAAACCAGAGAACTCACAAAAACCACAATGATTGGTAAATGACTCAAGGGAATCACAAAAATTAAACACAACTACCAACAGATAATAAAGTCTTCTATATCTTAAGCGCTGTGACTGCTGAAGTTTGAGAGTAATTCTACAGAGGTTCTTCCTCTATCTTCTCTCTGCAAGAACTCAAGCCCCTTCCTCTACTTAACCACACGAGACACGTGGATGCTGAACGTCCCCATCTATACTGCTTTGATCCTCAGTATATATGCAGCCATCCATCTCCTCTACCAGACTCACATGTGGTGAGTGGCAGGTGGGAACCTGAGAGGATCTGGCACTGCCCATGAGAGCCACTTTGTATTCTGAAGTGGTAAGTTAAAATGAAAACTGGGACACCACATACATGCAATCTCCTCCTGAGATAGGTTTACAGCTTAAGTATCTGCAACACAATTTTATGTAGATGCTGTTAAAATGAATGCATATATTAATACACTGCTGCAACTAAAACACTGACAGTAAACATACTGAACACCTGCATTTTTAAATGGCAGCATTAAAACCTGGGTTTGAATATGGCTGGAGTCACAACTTCCTTGGGCTGCACATCCAGCCATCTACAAATGTGAATGTAGACACACGGCAGGGGAGACAAACATGATGCAGCACTGGCTTTACTCACTGCAAGGACAGAGGCAGAAGCAGCTCCTGTCTGCAGTGTCCCTGCTCACACACACCCCTTATCTCCATGAGCATGTCTGCAATGCCAGCAGCTTCTTCTATCCTCTCCCTCCTCCATCTATGGAACAAAGGTTCCGTAAGAGCATTTTAGGGGTTCCTCATGTGAATACTCGCAACTCACCATCTAATCTAATGACAAGGCTCAAGGCTGAGCAACAGCGATAAGGCCACACCCTCGTATTTCAGCAAGCATATCTGAAATTTATAATACTTTCCACTTTGAAACACCACCAATGTAGGCAGCTTTTGAAAGAACATGTTTCTCGTGTGGCTGTGCAATGTCTCTTTTGGTCCCAAATCCAACAAAAAACTCCTGCAAATAGTAAAAGCATTTGGTAAACATGATCAGTCACTCAAGCTACGACTCGAAGTGGCTGTTTTGCAAATATGACATAAAATACAAACTAAGCTAAGTTTCAATCCAGTCATGTCTGCCATATCAAATACTGCAACCTCTGGCTACTCAGTAAACACACTGGATGTGCTGGACACTTGGAGTTGACCTTCAAAGATAATAAGCAGTTGCTCACTAATTAAAAGCACTTTGGTTCCTTTAAGCTGTCATAAAATAAACAAATTTGAAGCACAAACACTTATACAAAATTTGGTATGCAAACCAAATGGCCATAAAATCCCTTGGCTCTTAGCTAAGGCCTAAGATTTTTGGCTAGAAAAAAAAAAAAATATGAATTCAAGCTATAAAATCATACTACCATAAAACTACTGAACATGCACATGCTACATAGCTCAGCACACATCCGAGCACTGCTTCTGCGAATGAGGGATCCCTCTGGCCCACTGCAACTCCTGACCATGGTAAACACCATTAATAGCAGCATCACAAAGCAAAGGAAAAAAAATGTGCACAACTGCCCTAACACATCATTCCAGGGGTGAACACTAATGAGAACTCAGGGAAAGCTCTACTTCAAGGATGTAATTACATCGAAGAAGAAAACCATAATGGCCTTTATGTGACAATCATTAGAAGTAAGTGACATACAAGTCCATTACCTTTATCCTTCCCAACTAAGGAAACTCTGAGTCTTTGGCAACACCCGAAACAGCACACGCCAGCACCTGGCATTTACAGCCAGTTTGACTGGCAGCAACAAGAGTGACCACCCCAATTCAGTGCTGTATTTGAACAAAGGTGAAGTTCAAAAGACTGAGAACACAAACCTGTTGACATGAGCAAACTCAAAGGCTTTACTCCTGCTCTGAAAGATGATTACTCCTCTTTCACACTTTATGATCCTGCTGCACTTAAGCTTTCTGTCGCTTGCAATGCTTTTATGTATCTCATTCTTGATAGCTATGAAAGGATATTAACAGCATAAACCCTTTTCCGGCTGTCTTAAGTTTTGTTACAAAGCTTTCGCTATCTGTGATTTGTGGAAGCTTGAACTTCTTGTTAAAAATGGCAATAGCCTAATGGTCATAGCCTTTAGCTGACAAGAAGAAAATATGTATTGGGAATTGCCTAAATAAGTTGTCTCTGACTTTTTTCCAACTTTTTATCAATTAACTATAGTGCTCCACAGGAATTTTCAAACAGTGGCAGCTTTGGTTTTGTATCCCAAAGGCAGCAGAGGAACAGCAAGTGAAGTTTGCCGTGTCTTACTGACATTAAAACACTATTTCTTACTTTCTAGTAACAGCTAGCTATTATTAGAGACCGTACGATCTAATGGATAGGCTGAACTAGACTGGAACTCAGGAGAACTTGATTTTTCTTCAGCCGTAACTTGTGCTGACAATGACTTCTCTCTGCTTCATTTCCCTCTCCTTTTATCATACCTACTCATATTTAAAATGACAAGACCAACCCATATGACGTATAGGTACAGCATCACTTTTAACCAAATAACCTTCTCAGCAGCATGGTCCGAAAACATTATTTGAATGTGATTAATCTAGTTGCCTGTTGCTATCATTAAACTATGCAACTGAACTTTTTTCATTTCCCTCTCCATCCATCCTAAAGCCTACAGGAAGAATCAAAGGGATTATTAGAATCTTGCCTCTATCTTCCCTTTTTTCATGTCAGAGTCATTTCTTTAACTCCCACCTTGTAAAGAAGATTAGCTTTGAATTCATCTGCCTCTTTAAAACTTACATTCTCCCTGTCCAAACAAGAGATATGTGCAATAGAACTCTGCTTCACTAAACAACTAGGAGTGAGAATATCTGTGGTTTGATACCACGTACAGTATCTGAAGCCTTAACAGGTTCACACAATGAAAGTCAGCTTATCTAAAGTTACTCTAGTCACCCGATACCTGACAATCCCACCTGAATTCTAGGGGTTTTCAATGCTTACAATAGGTGATTTTCAACCAACGTATGTATGTTTTTGCAATAGAGGCTGAAGAGCAAATCATATACATATTCCCACTGAGACAGGCATGTGTATACAGCAAAGCTGTTAAGTACTCATGAAAACACAAACATTACCTTGACACTCTAAAAATTACTCTTGGTAACACGTTGCTACGCTACCTAGAGGAATCACACTCCAACAAGACAGATCATTCTCACGACAAAAGCCTTCACTTCTTTGCATCAATGATAAACAATTTTCTGTATTGTAAGTGACACTGGTAAATACATTGCCAGCATGCAACACTCACGGGGAAAAATGAGGCAGGAAACCTGTGAATCACTACAGCAAGCTCTGAATGTATGAAAAAACACGCCTGCTGCACTAAGGGAATACAGCACTGAGGGAATACAGCTATTTCTACTGTTACGTTCAGTTTAGTTCAAACAAAACAAAGATAAGTCTTTCACACACAGAATTCTCTGAAGAAAACCTACTTTCTTATATTGTTTGTTTGGTTGTGGGTTTTTTTAATGCATCTTTTCACACAACCTTTAGACATATGTTCTTCTTGACAGTTTCTTACAGATAGGGCATTTTTCTCTTCCACCTCAAAGCTGAACCCCAGTCAGGTTGTTTACTTTTTTATCAAAGTAAAAAAGTTAAAGAAACCTTAAGTGATTTTCCAGTTTACGTTCACATTACATTCAGTGGAAGCTGATCCATATCCCTTTCTTTCCTATTACAATCCCAAAGCAAATATCATACAATGCTTCTTTTAAAACTTCCATACATGGTATGAATCCACATTCACTATCAGCAGCAAAATTCCCAAAAGCACTCTTGTAGATTTTTTCCAGTTTGTATGGCACTAGCATTTGTGACTATGATGGTATCTCAAGAAGGCCCTTAATCTTACATTAAACACATGCTTTTCCGTAAGCCTTACACAAACACTTTATTAGAGCCGCTGTGATTTAAGCTATCTCCTGCCTAACTACAGATGAAGAAAAACAGACCTTGTAGAATACCCCAAAAGATCAACAAATCTTATGCTGTCAAACCAGGAGGAAAAGTTCTTAAGTGTATTTAAAATATCAAGAACAACTGCAATTAAATTAGGTATTAGGGAGTCAAGTACAAAATGAAAAGGAGTAATGTACTTGAAAGTTTTACTTTATTAGAGTGCTAATGAATACATTAACATGAGCGTTAATGTAACAAAATTCTTTAAAGTGTTTTAAAAATAATCATCACAGCACCATCACTGGGAATACTTAAAAAATAGTCTTAAATGCGTATGTTACAATTTCATGAGGTAAAGATAGGCTTTAGAATCCCAATTTTAAAATATCAGACTATTCCATTATGGACTGTTTGCATATATATACACACACACACAAACACACAGTTTTTCATCATTAAGCATAACCCTTTGTTCCATAATCCCAAGTTGTATATTTAATGATCACACATAAAACACTTCCATCAAAAAGAGAAAATGCAGTTCTAGCATGTTTAATTCTTTGGAAATGAACATCTACATTGCTGAAATGGCATTAGAGTGACAAATGACTATAATCCAATGGCCCAAGGCCAGCAACTTCTATTACAACAGATTTGGCTGTTTTGTACGACACAGCATGTTGCATGTGTATCACTAACAGAAATGAGATTGCTTAGTTTACCTATAAACAAAGCCCCACTTAACTTTACAAGTATTTTAACAGCTACATGGGTGGAAAAAGCAGTGTGTTTAAGCAACTGCCTACAGAAACTGGATTTATTAATAGGTAAATGGCTGGATCTATTCTAAGAAGTCCCCAGATCAGTGCTGTAGTCTAGAATGCACAGAATAAATAGCAGTGATTCACAAAACCTGTGGAGTTTATTCTAGTATCTGCATGCTGCCATATAGTTCCAAATTTAAGTTCTATGTCAGTTTTCTCAGACTTGCTTTTTTTAACCAACCCACATTCACCCACTGTACTCTGCATGGATCCACCATTCACATTTTTGAAAGGCAAATGATACCTTCTGGCTATCTAAACTTACAGCTTCAACTGCAGTCTGAATTCCTGAGACCACAGAAGCCTCCCTACAACTACTTGCTCCACTGGCAAAAGTTTTAGCAAAAGGATGAACCCTTTTTGCTCAGAAGGCTCTTCTGAGCAATGAAAGCAGGACTCAAAAATGAAGGGAGACAAATCCAGCTTCTTCATCCCTTTAAAACACAGAAGAGCAACTGAGCAGGGCAGCAAAGAAGCAGCAGCTACAGCAAGTCAATGCGCTCCAACACCTCTGTCCAAACCCAACACTGGCAGCTTTTGCCCAGGGCCACCTTTCTTTTTGTCTTCAGGGTGCCCCCCTACTTATCAGCGTGTTTCACAAACCTGACAGACAAAATCCACGTTACCCTCTTTCCAAACATTTCTTTCTGCTCGTTAGGACCCTGTAAAGTTAGACACATCTGCAAGGATGCAAGCAAGCCAGCACTCACCCAGCAAGAAATTCGTGCAGCTGCAGAACAACCATGGTTTTTTTTAAGATTATTTTTGAGACAGATCGATTTCCTAATGAAGGTCACCCACAAATGTCAGGCAATACACTGCAAAGACAGCACAGAAAAATGCCTACAGACTGCAGCTTTTTTTTTTTTTCTTCCTTCCAGAAACAGTGCTGGCTTAAGGGAACATCAAACTACACCCTGCCAGGGAGTAACACTCCAAGCAGCCATAAAAGAGACAGTTTGCAGTGCAGTATTTCAGGGAGTCAGATTGCGTGTCATGTTCTGAGTTCCAGTTATTCTGGTTGCCAGGCCAGACACAGGCTTGGGTGAGGATGAGCAGCAGCTTATGAGCTTGTTCGGCTTTTCCTGAACTCAAAACTTGACCGGTTTTTACTTCAGGTGTGTTTGGGGGCAATATAATACATTTAAAACGGCACTGAGTTAATATGACACCACAGTAATGGTGAAAGAACAAAACAAGCATAAATGATTCATTCTGCTGTGGTATCCTTTCTTCTGTTTAACTTGTTTTCACAGGATTTATAAATGATGAGTTTGTATTAATTCTTTCTATGAAAAACAATAGGAAAAGTGACTAAAACAACTGTTTATACAGTTCCTCCAGAGCATTACTCTTTACAAACAGGGAAATAGTTTTTTAAAATAAATAAATTTAGATGACCTTGATGACAAACGGTTTCAACTATACCCAATGCTAAATCAGCTCAACATCTGTAGTGTCACAAAAAGCCTGTAGTGATACAGCAAGTTTACTCCTAGCTCATCTTAACAAAAATCTTACAGATTTTGAATATACTCAGAACACACCCAGAAAACTGACAGCAACACTTAAATAACTCTTTAAATGATTATGAAATAATGACATGGAATAGAGAGGTACAAACGACCAGCAATGTCTAACCTGTGTTACCATATACTCATGCTTGCTGACAAGCTAGCCGTCCAAAATTAATGACCCTTTGAAAATATACGATATGAGTTATTTGTTAGAACGTGTAAAGTGCCTGATGAAGTATTTCTGCCCACTCTTACATGAATCCATTAACTGGCAGAATTCTGACTACCCATTTTAGCTGTTAAAAGAATATAATTCTCTTGAAGACTTTTCTTCCCCAGAAACCCAATAATACAAAACACAAAAATAGACTGTGCTTAATGACACAAACAAGCATTAACTGGAAGATATCCTGCAGATTTGCTTCCAAATGATAAATTAACTTAAGTAGCAATCCTCATGAGACCTCAGTATCTCCCTTTACCTATAGACGGGGTTGATTTAAGATAATCTATGTGAAAGTTAGTACTAACATGAGTTTACAGTCTAGATTTAATTACAGCTGTGCAGTGCTTCACCATAAACTAAATCATTAGCTGAACTTTTTTGTGTTTGAAGGTACACCAACTTAAAGTACAGACGCAAAAACATTATTAATTCCTCTAAATCCAGAAAAAAGCTGCGATGTAAAACCCAGTGTTATTCATCCAACCACATGCACTGCTGTCTAGTACTGAGAGTACTGAGGGGAGGAGAAAGCAGTGAGTAAAACAGCTTCTGAGCTGGACACTGAATTCTTTTGAAACATGTGGATTCAAAGTAGCATTCATTAGAAAAAGATGCCCAAAACAAAGTGAGTTTTTTCCACATTGAAAGAAAAATTGAAGGATACAAAACTTTAGAACACCTTAAAATTTTAAAGAAACTCCAGAAACTGCAACTGCTCTCAAAACACTCACATTAACAACACGACACACAAACATAAATAAATCAAGCTGGACAAGAAATGTCAGGATAGATTTCACCAATGGCAGACTTTTGTTTATGGAAAAATCACGGTCAGTGCCACTAGTGAACAACTGTATTAGACGCGTACCTCAACTGCCACTCAGAAAAGCAGAACTCAGAATAAAGCACAACTTTGTTTCACACACTGAAATTTTATGGAAGGCATTTTCTATCGCAAAAGACACGGTTTCTTAACAAAATCATCTTTAACATGATCGAAGCTTTCTAAACCGTATTATTTGCTAAAACCAAAGTTGTATTAAGTCTTGCAAATAGACATCTCGGTGCACCACATGCACGGCCCAATATTTTTGCTTTAAAGCTTTTCGGGATGTGAAATCATACAGGAAAGAAATAGTGAAGTTATCCCACCCGATCACTTGCTCTACGAACACACTAGATTACACCAGAAATCGAACTTTTAACTCCCAGTGAAAAACTACCACGACCGCAGCTTTTCTTCTTTTACTCCGTGCACACATCTTCCGGCTGCTTTAATCGGTGGGAGACGGGGAAAGCGCACACGCACCCCCATGCACAGCGATCTTGCAACACTCAGCCCTTTGCACCCCAATACATTGAGGTTTATTAAGTGTCTGGGCGGGGGTAGGGGGGGATTAGCCTACAAATCTCCTTATCCCCTTCTCATTATAGAATCGTTTCTATCTCTCCCCCCGCTCCAAAAAGGAATAAGCACAAGCTACCGACTTTCTCCCCCCCCCACATCCTCTCTCTGCGCTGGGCTCAGACGGGGGCACAGCACCGGCTTCACCCCGC
>NW_009932234.1:0-56839 GCF_000696875.1 Nestor notabilis
CCCAGCCTGTAGCTGTGCCTTTGTGATTCCTACGATGAGTGCAGGGCTCTGACTGTCTGCTCCTTGTCCCCACAAATGGGTGTGCAGTAGTTTATTCCTGCATATTGGGAACACAGAAATGAGACGTGCTGCTCCTTCCACCCTAGTACAGCAAGTGGCCAGTTCAGGATGGGATTTTCCAAGGTTGATTCTGAAGGTGTCTGCAGCCGGAACATCCCTTTCACAACTTCCTGATTCTGAAATGATTTCAAATTTGAACAGGGATTAACCTTAAAACAGAAAAGTGAAACTTCCCATCGGATGGAAGTTTGACTTCTGGGTTTGCAGGAGGACAGAATAATTGTCTCTGGCTGCATGGTCTCTCTGGGGTTTTAGGGTAGGCCAGCCAAGCTTCTGTCTTCTTTTGGCCTCCCTGGATTCTGTGAGCACAGCGTTCCTGCTAGCATTTGCTGTTCTAAACTTGCTCCCCTGTCCTGCTGCAAGGTTTCAAAGCATGGTACTTCAAATGACTTTAGCTAGTGAGTTTCAACACACTGCAAATATGCAGTTATTCGTTTTTTTAAATTTTGGGGGTTTTTTTTGAACAATCTAAAAAAAACTCCCCATGATTTCATTGGTTTCCTGAAAATGTTGTGGGTGTTGTTTTTGTTGTTTTTCTTGTTGGCAATTGGGTGACCTATGAAATCCCATAACCAGCACAAAATGTTTATCCAGTGACAGCCTGAGGTAGCACAGGCAGCTCTTAGTGGGTTTATTTTCATTATTACAGCAATTTTAGGGCTGCATGCTGCAATTTTCACTTGCAGTGAGGTATTAAATTGAAATTACCCCAGATGTAATTGTCACACAAAATAATTCTGGACATGCTGGATTTAATGCTTTTCCAAGCTGTGGGTTTTATTACCCAAGCAAGTGCCAAAAAAACACTTGTAGTCAACAACTTAAACTGAAATCTGCCTTCTGGGGAGCCAGGATGTTTAGCTGCAGTTACACTGGGAGAGGAAGGAAAAAAATTGTGGACCAACTGGAGGAAACTTTGGGATAGCTCTGGAAAGAAGGGCCCAGGGATAAAATCCTGGTCAAGGGAGAGCCAGAGCCACATAGGGACCCTGGAGGAGCCCTGGCAGATGCAGCAGCTCAGCCTAACCCATTTTGGGCTGGTTTTTGGAGAGGTGAGTCCCACTGGTGGTGCAGAGGTGAATAAGGGTGGGGGTGCTGCCGTGTCCCTGCCTGCTCTGTAGCAGCAGTGCAGTCATCGGTCCCATCTTTGGGATGCAACAGAAGTCAGGGGTGAGTTGCAGAGCCAGAGACCAAGCTCTGGAAGTACTTGTATATGACAGTTCAGTGTTCCCCACATGTGCATTGCCTGGGATGGCTGAGCTGGTGCATAGAAATCTAGATTGTCAAAAGCATACGGGGAGCCTTCATTGCAACGCTGGCAGCCAGTGTGCAGTATCCCCAGCACTCCTTCTGGTGGGTGATACAGCACACATCCACTGCAGCTTTAATTATTAGCTCCTTAACTATTGTAATAGCATAAGTAAAGTATTGATAACTTTGTATTTTCCACCCTCTTTCATTCTTTTCCAGAAATAGCTTCCCTTGTTTGCTCCACAGATACCCCTTCTGATGCTGCACTGGAAGTGGGTGGAAGGATGCGCATCTGGGAACAGTTAGGAGATAATGGTGTATAAATAGCACAGGGAGAGCAATTGTCATAGTCAGTCCCTGCAGCTCTACAAAGCAAGTGAGATCTGAGCCTGAGCGTGGCAAAAAAGGCACCAAGCAGCAGCAGTAGCAGCAGCTTCTTTCTCATCATATTGTGCTGGGAAAGCTCAGTTGAAGTTGATTGTTAGATGATGCAAGGGACCACAGTGACCCAGATGAGCAGCTCAGGGCATGACCCGGTGCTGCTTAGTAATTCTGAACCCTCTACTTTTAGCATCCCTGATGTAACTTTGATGAATGAGGGTGTTGACGCACAGGGCAGTGTTACTGAATTTCCTCCTGCACGTAGAGTAGCTGTGCAACTTTGGTGTCCTTTGAGGATGCACCTAGAATTAGAATTGGTTCAGTGATGAATATCTAGGGTTGGTAACTATGCTGAAAGGACAAGGTAGTAATGAGACATTTGCTTTGTCAAGTTGAGGCAGGATTTGGGAAAGGTTCTGAGTGAAACAGAGAGAGAAAGCAGCAACCGATTCAGCGTGCAAATATTTTGTCCCACCCAAGATGTCATTTTGTTCTTATCTTTGGAATTATTTCACCTGTTGCACATTCTCTTATCTTTTCATTAAGGTCACTTTGTAAATAATCAGAAATGCAGTTTCAACATGAAAAGATTAAGAATTCTTGTTAAAAAGAATACCTCAAGCGTTTTGGCATTTCTGAGGTGCAACATGCCATGCTGCTAGCATAAAACAGCAATATGTGGCTGTTCTTACTTGCTCTCTCCTCTCTGTCCCCTGCTTAATCTTTCCATCTGTTTTCACTTCACCTTGCAGATACTGTGGTCCAGAGCTTTGGGGGAGAAAATGATGGTTTGTTGAAAGATTGGTTGCTCAGTCCTCTTCCCTGCTTCATTTGAGGATGGTAGTGGTAGCACCTGGGCAGTACCATAAAAGCAGGCAAGTGGCATGTGGATGGGAAGAGACATGATGGCTGGGATGGGGAGCTCCTCAGGCTGGTACCTTCCTGCCACTGGTGTGTCATCTTAAGGCCATCACAGGGACCGACAAGGATCTGGAAAGAGCAGCACAAATGTAAGATGTGTATCTGGATTTCCTGAGCTAGGAGTATGCTGGCACTGGTCTGTAAAAACCACTAATTTCATCATTTAAAGGTCAAAGTGATTACAGAGTCTACGTTTCCTCTTGGGAAGGAGGCAGCAGGGGCTGTGGTTGCACTTCTGGTTTTTACCTTCTGCAGGCCGGCTTGGAAGTTGTTAAATGCCAATCTTCCCTGTAGTCAGGTTGTGCTATTAAGGCAGAATGAATAAGGAAACAATCAACCGAGGAGCTGGACTTGGCTTACCTTGCAGCTGTCTGGTGGAAGTTACTGCCTCGGGAATTTGGAGCGTGGTTGCTTGGAGCTGGAGATGCAATGATGCTCTTGCCTCTGCTGGTGGCACCAGCTGGTTGGGTGCTTGGGCCCCTGCCTCCATTGAAGAAGCAAAACCTCATCACAATAAACCAGCACCTCTGGGGTGATACCAAAAGACCCAGGAAGCTCATAAAACAACCAAGGCAGCATAAGACTTACAGCTAGCCTTTTGCAATCACCTCAGCCATGCCTGCCTTTGGCAAGAAGGACCCCTTTCTGATCCTGTTGTGCTAACATCAGTGAGGAGTATCTTTGCTGAAGGTGGTATTGCCCTTGCTAATACGAAAAAAGAGGACCTTTGTTTTCCCACTACCTGTTGTGGGGTGGCTGGTGGTATCAGGAGGGTGTGCTAGCTGGGAGGCAATATTAGAGTAAAGGGCTGCAAGCTGGGTGCCTCCTTTCTCATCCCTTCCTGTTAATGACAGTTAAGCTCTTTGCTGCTTTAATCCTCAGTGATTTACCTGGCAGGTTCTGGACTCCTTCAGAAAGGAATTCAAACAGTCTTTTCCTCTTTGTCCCTCCCCAGGTGTACGACTTTGCACTATCGCCAGGACCTTCCATCAACCAGTGTCATCATCACCTTCCACAATGAGGCCAGGTCAACCCTGCTAAGGACGATACGGAGGTAAGAGCTCCCATTCTGCTCTTAAAGAAGGGTGAAGTAGGCTAGATGCTTTTGTGAATAAAGGCAGAACTTGTCTGCACACACAGCAGCAATGGGATCAGACCTATCAGCTATGGTCTCAAATGATTACCAGGAGAAATCAGCGTGAAAACTGGTCTCCGAGAAGTAGGTTTTACAGAGGGATGCTCAGGAAAGTAAGTAGTTGTGCTCCCTTTGCAGGGACTAGCACGGGACACTCTTGAGGGAGCAGCAGCAGATTAGACATGGTCTGGAATAAGAGGTTTTATATCCAGCTGGGTATCTGTGCTCAGCTGTATTTGTTCCCAGTCCTCTAGGGACAGCTATTATTCTGCAGTTGCCTGCTCTGGTAGTGCTGTTTGAGCTTCTCCAGTGACCCACAGAGTGCCAGAAAGGCTTGCTAATTGAGAAGCCCTAATGGTGCACATGCAGACTAGATTTTCAAGGACATTTTCTGTACTCCTCTGGATACATGGTGGAGTGCTCTGGGCACGTAGCCATTTCTTCATCTGTTCTTGGCTGTGTTTTGCTGTAGTGGATAGACTAAAGTCTTCATTTTCGCCACAGGTTTTTGAAATCAGTTTTTAATCTCAATGTGTGTCTTGAATCAAGTTCTCTTGTGGGAAGATTTAGTGAAGTGTCCACTACGCCTTCAAGGGTCTATCTCCAGGTCTCTGCTGGTGGGTTCCTCTATAGCGAGCATGGGTGTGCTCTGCTCTGTGCCCGTAATAAGTGTTTTGGAGGTGTGTGTCATGCCCACGTAGGGAAGGTTTGTGCTCTGCTGCAAGCCTTATCAGGTAAACCCTGGCAGCCCCAGGGACCCTTTGCCATTGTTGGTACTGGTCAGACTGGGGTTGCTGGCTGTGGGGAGGCCTCAGCTGTGCCGTTTTCACCATTGTGTCCTCACTGGGCTCTTCTCTGGAAACAGTATCCTTCCTCAGATGAGTGCAACCAGTGCCACAAGTGAGTTTGACAGTCCTGAAATTGAATTCCTGCTTTGCTTTATGGTTTCACGCCCAATCCCATCTCCTTCACTTCACGCTTAATGATCTATCACCACTTTCTCTCTCTAGGGTGCACGGATTTCGGGTGTGCACAGCACTGACACTTGGTACTGTGCACTACCTCCTTGATCCTGGACCTTCTCTTTACAGTGCCTTGCATAGGTTTACCATTGTAACAGAGGTGGCAAGGCAAAGCCAAGTACTCTGCCCCTGAGATATGGGATGCTTATAACATGTAAAGCGCAGGGATGGACTTTAGCCTCATTTCTCTTCATAACTTAGCATTTGACTGTCCTGGGAGGTACAATTATGTGTGTCACATGAAAGATGTTAGACCTGTGATATGGCTCTTACGCCTGGATCCCTGATATCTGGCTTTATTAAAGAACTGCTCACTAAAATGATGGTAAAGGTAGAAATATAATCAAAGTTAGTTTGAGTATTTCCTTCTTCTTTGAGGATATTGTCCTCTGAAGTGTATGATTTCCAGCTATAAAAAGACTTCCTTTGTTGTTCCTCTTCTTTTCTTTGTTTGACTTCATTAATTGGCCCTGCTGCCTTCCTTACCTGGTTGCATGTGATTTCCACCACAGCTTTGCCACCATGCACTGCTCCTCCCTATTCACCTGCTCCAACAACTCCAGCAATCATGTTTTGTCTGTGGGAGGTTTTCCCCAGCTCTGTGGTCCGTTCTGAGCCATCTTTCCTGTAGGCTGATCTCCAGAAGGTGACAGAGCCCTGCAGAGCATCCCACGGAGATGCACTGCAGAGGCAAGCCCAGGCAGTGAGGAACCAAGATGACAACCTTGTGTCCCCATGTCCCCTACCTCTCCCTGGGCTAAGATCCTGAGCTGACCCTACTTTTTCTGGTCTCCATGGTTCAGAGGTGGCTTTCTGGCATCAAGGCTGACTGTTTTCCTCCTGGATGCAGTACTCACAGGCTTGCTTTGATCCAACCAGCCATAGGGGTACCAGCCGTTTGAGGCAAGTTGTGCTGGTGATGTGGCCCCTGCTCTGCTCCTCCCTGGCCATGATTGTGCACATATTGCCACCTCCCTGCGTGATTTTGGACCCAGCTGAGCGCTCATTGGCCTCTTCAGCCTCTGTAGGTTAATTTGCTGTGCCTTCTGACTGCTCTGTTTTTTTCCCCCTCCTTGATCAGCAAAATGCTTAGTTTAATTAGATCTTCTAGATAACTCCATCCCGAGGTGGCTGTAACAACACGGATCATTTTCCATGACCACTGAAAAAAACCTCTGTCCTCCTGACACTGCTTTGTGCCTTTTGGAGCAGTCTGTGGCCAAGTGTCTCTAAGCAGTTTTAGCATGGCAGTGAGTGAAATGGTTTTCCCTTCTACCCTGTTCTTCCCAGCACCTCTCCACATCATGCCCTTGCTATATCCCAGGTGCCAGATGGTCAGACTGAGGAACAGAGAGGTGATTTATCTGTGGCTGGTGGAAGATGCACCATCCCTGAAGACATTCAAGGCTAGGTTGGGTGTGGTTCTGGGCAACCTGATCTAGTTGAAGATGTCCCTGCTCATTGCAGGGGGTCGGTCTAGGTGAGCTTTGAAGGTTCCTTCCAACCTGAACTATTCTATGATTCTCTAAGATCTTGGGTTGCAAACCTGGTTTCCAGAGTTCGAGTAAGTTGGGTTTTCCAATCTCGTTGCAAAATGAATATTGTCATTCAAGAGCAAGAAACAGGGCAAAGGGACGTTGCTTGGTCTTACAGGACACTGTGGGTGAGCAGCAGAGGGAAACGCTGGTGAACGCACTCTCTAGCAGGGGAAGAGATCAACTCTTGCAGAAGGAACCATGTACATGAGGAGCAGGAGGGATTTTGCTGTTCCTGCTCTTTTCCTAGGTGCTTGAGAGCTTTAACACTTACTGAGTGCCAAGGCTGAGCTATATTACAAACACAGTATGTGGCATTGTGGCTCTTGGAGAGGATGTTGAGTGCTCTGACCCACGAAGCAGAGGCACCAACACGTGGCCTCCACAGCACCCCTTACACAAGTTGCATTGGGAGCATTTGGGATGATTCGTTTATGAACAATTTACACCACCAGAGCTATTGAGAAAACCTAGTGAACTGTGTTGAATAATGAATTAATTTAAGTTTCATGATCTTTTCTCTGACCATTTGCCAGCTGGAAGAAAAGGATGGGGGGAGAAAGCTAAATTAATTGAGTGCCCAAATCTCTACAAATGATGTAGTCATTATTTTTAAATGTGGATGTAACTACACTTGTGAATACATACAATAGTGAAGGTAATAGAGGATGGGTGTCATGAGAGAGAGAAATAGAAAATGAAAGAAGAGGCCAGAAAAGTGAATAGCAAAGTAGCTCTTGAGATTGTATGTATTATCTTATTATGCAGGCAGTGAAGAAACTACCATTGGGTTGTTGTTTCAGTCACTCCCTTTTCGAATTACCTTGGGCAAGTTTCTTACCCCCGCCCCATGGTTTGGTTTCACATAGTTCAAGCTCCAAGGCTCAGTGCATTAAGGACTGTGAGAGTCTTCAACAGTATAGGGATGGGACCACACGAGTAAACCCAAGGAGTGAAGGCAGGATAAGGGAGAGAATAAGCAATACAATTTCCTCTTTCCTCTTTTTCCATCTTGTGTTAGCATGGATTTAGGAAGGAAATCCAGCTCGTTGCCCAGGTCTGGCTTCCCAGTTCCTCCAGAAGGAGAACTTAAGGCTGTGTTCAAGGCCATAGCAGTCACTGGAGGAGGAGGAGCAGTGTGGCTGGGAAAGATGCAGTCCTCAACACCTTGGCTGGGCTGGGTGCTGGGACAATGATGGTTAATAGTGCCTCTCCATCTCGTAACCTGTGTGATAGGGGGATCTACTCCATAGCTTGCTTATGAGAATATCATCCCCTTTCCTTTTCTGTCCCTTCTCTGCAGGCATCAGCATGCCCACATGCTGAGATGTGGCCAATGCTGGGTGACCAGCTGCGCTTTCAGGGCTGAATGTGGTGTGTTGTCTTCTGCTGAGGTCTGCAGGGAGCAAGGCTGGGTGTTTGCCACATCCCTGGGAGCAGCAGGGAGAAAAACACTGCATGGCCTGGAGGCAGGGCTGTGGGAGGCAGAACTGCAGACAGGCAGGCGTGATGCTCTGCTCCCGGACCGTCAGTGACCCACCATGCTGTGACTTTCTCCAGCTTGGTGGTGTCGGGAGCTTGGAGGCCTGTCAGCACTGGCACAGGCTGGGCAGGAGAGGAGTGTAGGAGGCTGAGGGTGAGACAGTCTGTTTTACTCTGCTCAATGGTCTTTATTTATTCTTCAAACTTGCAGCTGGGGAGCACAGAAGAAGAATAAGGAAAGTTAATTATCTACCTCTGGCTGACAAACCAAAATACATCCTTTGGCAAAAGTCCTGATGCGAGTGCTGTGAATGCCACATCAAATATTTAGAACATTAATTAGCAGAGAGAGTATCATGCCTTTCATTTTCTGGTGCTTATAAGTAAGAGAAGTGACGTCCTAGACAGCCAGCACCTCGCACCTTCCTCTCGTCTGCAGATGTCTGCATCTACACGCATCTGAGAGAGAGGAATGACAAAGCCGCGCACCTCCTTCCTTAGGCAGCAGCGGTACCATATAGAGTCTGTGCCATAACTGAAATGAGCCTGATTAAAGAAGCAAAAACAAGCCAGGTGTTGTGCAGAAACTGTATAATTAGCACTTTGTGCTGACTATTTTTTTATTTCTTTCTTTTTGCTTAAACCCTGGACTTTTTTTTTCTCTTAATTTGCTAATCATCTCTCATGGTGGCTGAGTACAGAGCCCTCCATGTGCTTTTACCTTTTGATGTTAACATAAGAGAACTCTTGAATTTCAAAGAGCTTGGTGGGTATTTGAAAGAATAAAACGCGAAAGCCGCAGTGTAATCAAAGCTCATTATGGTTATTCTTGGTGTGATGCCTCTCTTCCTACATAATTAGCCATTTTGGGTTGTTGAAGCAGTTCATTTTGGCGGGCATTTTCTCTCTGTGCGCTCGGTCTGATTTTGATAATTGTGACCTTTGTCCCTTTTGATAGTTTATTATACTCCCAAAGGTGTTTTTTTATTCATAACAAGTGCCAGTATGTTGCCATAGAGAGAATTAATGGGTTCATGAGTTCCTGAGGACCCATGTCCACAGGCACCTCTACAAAGCAACCAGTATTCTGGGTGATGACCAAAACCATACCAACCGTTGGTCAGAAGGTGACTTTTGCACTGGTCTAGAGATTTCATTAATAAGCATCATTCATGCTCACTGTTGTTTATCTTGCTTGGCAGAAAAGGGAACCCAACTTGTATATAAAGAGAGTGGGCTTTATGGGATGTACGTAAGTTATGTGTACACGTGTGCCATTTAATACAGTGTGTTACAGGTAATGGCAGTGATTATCTGTCATAGCGGAATTAATTACTTGGCTTTAATTAGAGGTTCTGACACTTCAGATGCTGATTTATTTTTTTTTGGTGGGATGGTTGGATGGGGCTTGGAGCAACCTGCTCTAGTGGAAGGTGTCTCTGCCCATGGCAGGGTTTGGAACTGGAGGAGCTTTAAGTTCTCTTCCAACCCAAATCATTCTAGGATTCTATCATTTATTCAGAGTGGAAATGGATGGATCCAGTGCTTACCTCTGGGTAGGTGGAAAAGCATCCCAACAAACTAGTGAGGAGAAGGACCTCACGATGAAATTCTTCATGGCTACATCTTCGTAACGTCTGCTAAATCCATTGAAACACAGAAAATTTCAGCATTAACTTTTCAAGATAATTCAGCAGTGAATCTGGTCTTAATGGGTTGAGTAAGTGTAAGCACTTTCTGTACTAGAGACATGAGTTTTCATTTTGATGGCAGCAGGTCTTTTGGCTATTTAAAGGAGAAAGCGTTGTGATCTCTGGCATAACAGAACTTAAAAGCTGGTTTGATTCATTAAAATATGTCCATCACTGCAGTGTATCTACCCGTGTTTGATTTCAGGGGAAGAAAATCTATAAATAACAGAAGGACTTCAAAGCACTATTAATATTGTCTTCTGATTTTACCCATATAATGGGAAAAAAAAGCCATGTACACACATATGAAAGAAAAGAAAATATAATAAGAAAATCAAAGCTGAGCGAAGGCACAAGTAATAGAAAAGCTGCCTTTGAATTGTTAAAAGTGCTTTTATAGTCTATCTGGGAAAAAAAAATAGAAAAATCACTGTAATGTCAAAGACTTTCAGGATTTGGTACCTCTGTTTCCCATCCTCTCTGAGGAGTGTTGCAGGAGGGGTATTGATAATCTTCTGTGTTTCCAGTGGCATGAGTGTGTTATAGTGTGATTGATAGAGCTCAGATACAAAATGCATTGGAGGTGTGAGTTTGTTTTTGCTGAAAAGCTGGCACACTTGCTCTTGCTGCATTGGGAAGTTGGCTGTGGTCACAGCATTGCAGCCTTTGCTGTGGATCTCTCTCTACCTGCAACAAGTGGACCAGAGCTTTGCAGCAATCTGGGGGCTTGCAGGTGGCTGTGCACATACTTGCAAGGGCTATAATGAGCTCAAAGCCCTCTGGAATCAGTGAACATCAGGCCTCTTACAGCTATGGTAGACCCAGCCTTTGGACCACTCTCATGAGGGCTGCAGTGGTACAGGGGGAGGCTGCTCACAGTGCCAGGGGATGCTGTGTCACCCACGGTGGTGTCCATTGTTAACCCCATGGAAGGATGATGGTTCAGGGAGCCAGAGCAGTCCATGAAGACATCCTTTGCTTGTCAGACAGCATGCTGACTTTTTCCCCGTCACTCTGGTCAACCCTCTGCATCCCACCGATAACCACCACTGGCATTCAAGGGACATCATCCCTGATTTACAGGGTAGCAAGCAGAGGCACAGAGTTGGCAGCAAACTGCTTGACCTGGGAACAGTGGGAGCCTGCAGCTGAGCTGAGACTGGGCTGCACATCTCCCCAGCCCAGCGCCTTGAAAACCATCCATGCTGGAGTTTCTTCCATATGACATGCCCTAAGGGGAACTCCTCCAAGGCACCGAGAACTGTTTACAGCCCAGGTCTACAGCCCAGCACAGTGGTTTTAGTTGAGTTATTCTTGCTGGTACCAGCAAAAGCAGAATCAGCCCCTTTGTAACTGCCTTGCTTGTAGAGTTAAGCCCTGCACTGCACTTCTGGCAGCTGAATCTATAGGGGAGACTAGGCAGAGGCAGGCTTTGAATATTCAAGCTGCCTGCTGCCTCCCCGCTCCTGCTCTCCGTGGGTTATTTATTTATTTTGCTGGCTTTTTTACAAGCCTGCTTCTTTCCTGCAGGTTTCACCAAGTTGGGTTTCCAGGCAATCAGTGCTTGTTAAATATTCCACTGAGCATGATATTGCTCTCCTGTCTCTCGGTACTGACTCTCAGTTGCAGTAATTTGCTGAACTCAGCTCTCGCATACGGGGATTTTCTTTAAAAATAACAAACCTATTAATAATAATAATTAAAAACCACTTGACAGGTATGAACAGCACATCTAAATTGTTCTGTGTGCTCCAGTGGGAGCAGGGGGGTGCAGCTCTTTTTCCTAATACTTAAAGCAGGCAGCGGGTGTTGGTGAGGCAGCGTTGTTTAACTCTGCCTTAGTGATGCTGGGGTGGCCACAGCAGCTCCGGGATGTAGGGCTCCCACTCTGACTGTTGCTTAGGGGACAGCAGCTTTCTATTCCTCCCCACTGCAACCTTAACATGCAAGGCACCTGAAGCAGGGGAAAACAATGGCTTTTGCCAAGATCCTGAAACTGGAGGAGGCAGAGATTGTGTTTCCAGGCAAAGTGATTCTTGGAAGTGATTTTTGAGGAGCTCCACAAGGCAGCTGCCAGCCTTACCCACTCTGGTCTGAGATAAAATCCTCTTTTATTCAGGATCTCTGCTGGGAATTAAAAAGAAGCAAACAAAGAAAAAAATACCTTGGAGAGAGGATCCATTTCAACTGTGGGATGTCCTGTTCTCTTTCTAGCTCGACTCTTTTTCTCTGGAGGGTTGTAATTCCAGCACTGGTGTGGTGGGAGTACACCAGCACAGGCAGCAGACACCTGGCAATAAGCGCAGATACTCCAGGGATGGGGTGGGCTTGTGATTTGCCATCAAGAAGGCTTCATCAGAGTTGTGCAGCCCTTCAGCTGAATGGCCTCAGGTATCTGGGGGTGATGCCATGAGACCCCTCCAGGTTCCTCCTGCCAGCTGGGACAGTGGCTCCTGAGCATCCAGGTCCTCTGGAGATGCTGCCCTTTGGAGCCCTCTTGGCTGAGGTCTAGGCCAGTGATGTGGTTTTTCCAGACTTGCAGGTTTTTTGCTGGAGCTTTGGGAGCCTGAGAAGCCAGGGAAACCTGTCCATAAGGATCTGGAGGTATCAGGGGCTTCAAGGACAGTCTGTGGGGTGTCTGCCCTTTTATGCCAGTGGCAGGTTTTTCTAATCTAGACCAGAAGGCAGATTCAGGTGTGAAATTTGGGGGGGATTTCAAATCCTGTGTGAAAAAGGAACCGCTTTCAGGATGAAGGCAAAGAAGTTTAAATGCTGGAAAAGCTTGTACAACACAACTGGCATTACCAAAGCCCAAGTCAAACATTTAGGAGATTTTTGGGCTGCCCTGAGGTTTCTGCTTCAAGAAATCAGCCTTGACCCTTTGGTGGGGCAGGATTTTAAGCACATGTAGTTCTGGTGACCTCTGTGCCATGAGAGAAAGGGGGAGAACACTTCTAGAGTTTTTAATAATGATAATAATAAAAAAACTACCCTTGGTGGCATAATTAAAGGAAGATTGCAGCTTGCAGCCACGTTTCAGTGTCTGTCCATCTGGAGGGAGCTGTGATCCACATCCTCTCTTTCATTAAATAGGTGGCCTCCAACCCTGCTCTTATTCTCTTGGCAGTGTCTGAGACACAGTCAGCTCACACATAAAAACAGGAGTTGTCCAGCCACAGCTGTGAGCTCTGTAAAGATGGGTTTGAGCTGGGTAATTTTCTTTGTGTTGGCCCTGCTGTTGGCAGACACCATATCATTAGCTGCAGGAGAGGTGGCCGGGTGACGGCAGCTTTGCTGTAAGCCCCGTTAGGAAACTTGGTGTGATGTGCATACTGCTGAAAAGCTGGTGCCTCCTGGCTTTACATGGTGTCTGCTTTTGCTCACAAAGGCGGTAAGGGAAATCTCAGCTATTACTGGGCACTTGGCTCTTAAATCAGTCTGTAGGCAGCTGGTAGTCAGGCACTGCAGGTTACTGGGAGGTGGTAGGGGGTGGTTCCTGGGTCTTATCTAGTATATCCGTTCTGGAAGTCCAAGCCTGGTCTTCTGTGCTTTGGTAGGGATCAGTTCCTAGGCTTTTCCACCCTGTTTGCTGGGTTGTTGAGTTGGTCAAGCATTGTCATGGATTTTCTCTCTTCATTCTTCAGCGTGCTGAGTGCACCTCGTCCATGAAATCATACTAGTGGATGACTTCAGTGATGATCGTAAGTGATCCTTTCTATCTTAAAAGCGAGGGGGCAAACCAAAAGAGCCTGTGAGAGACTGGGATTTACGCAGAGAGGGGGGAGAGTTTGTTGAAGTGGAAGGAAATGGAAAGCTCTGTAGGTGTGGAGAGCAAGGTTTGCATTGCCATGTGAAGAATTCAAATTCCAAAGGATCAAACCTCTTCTCATGAAAGTAACACAAGAAAAGCACATGGCAAATGATTTTTATGCCCAGTAGACATGATCTAATCCTGACCTGGTTGTATCCTGCCACAGCCGTATCATGCTTGTCCTGACTTTCAGCTGCAGCCAAGGAGCAATATTGGGTTGACCACACTGGTGTTGCACAGGATAATGGTAGCCTGACACTCCTGATGTATGCATATGTTCTGCATATGTTTACGTAGGTGGCCAGCAACTCTTGATTTTTTTCTTCACCCTCTTTTCACCCATGTAAAGAGGATTTCCTGCGTGGGTTGCCAACTTCTGAAATAACGTTACATAAATAGCACTGTACACCACAGGCAGCCCACGTCCTCCTGCCATTCTCTCCTGTTTAATAGCATCATTCAGCTGAAAACAATAGGTCTGATCTCCAGCAGAAGGTGGTACCTGAAGCCCCAGGGAACCACCTCAGCTAAAGACCTTGCCCAGTGATGTGGGCAAGTGGAAGATCTGCGTACTGATGATAAATACACCTAGGCTGAGCGGTCCATGGCACTTCCATTTCAAGAAGCTGCAAAATGTAGTCATTTACCAGGAAATGTGAAAACAAAGCCAGAGAGGTATAAAAGTTAAAAAAAAGAGCTGCACTTTGCTCTTGGATGTTATAAATGGGCTCTGCCTTGGAGAGCATTAGGGGCACGTTTCACACGAGACCCACTTCTCAGCATCGACACCTCCCTGGGAAGGCACTGAAGCCAGGGGAAGGGGCTTGCAGTTATTATGGTGAGCTTTGGAGTGACTCCAGCACACGGGGTCCAGGCTAGGCAAGTCTGGGAAGGGACAGAATGGAGAAAAGGAGGAGGTGCATGGACTCGAGCTGCCTTGGCGTACAGCAGAGCAGGCTTTTTGAAGGGTGGAGGATGTAAGTACTTGGTATTTGGCTAAACAGACAAAGCATTTGTCTTCCTGAAAGGAGAAAGGTTTGTAAAATGCAGCTCCCCTCTTCCTCGGTGGCATGTGCTGGGGAGAAGGACCAGGCCTGGGTTTAAACTCACTCCAGGGCACCAGGGGAGAGCCTGTTTCCCATGTAACTTAGAACAGCCCCCCGGCTATCGAAATCAGTGCTTCTCAGCTGTCTTACATCTTCTTTCCTGTGATAGCCAGAGTCTGCTGGCATCTATTCTGCATGCATTTGCATAAAACACAGGTATTTGCATAATATGCTGTACACACATGGTCAGTTCATTCCCTGCAACGCAAGCAATCGGTGCTTTTATACTGTACCCAGTTGTGTCTCGTTTTTCATCTCCCTCTGCCTGCTGACCTCTTATTTGCTGGGATGCAGATGCTCTGCATGCAGGTTCCCACTATTCCCAGCAAATTTCCATCATAGGTCTGTAGCCAGCCCCTGCCACTCCTGCTCCTTTGGTGTGCAGAGAGCAGCACAGGTCTGTACCTGAGCTGTTAGGGATATGGGTACACTGGTGTCTCTTATCCACAAAGATTGCTGCAGGGGATTGCATGGAGGTGTGTGTGGGCACAGAGGGTGTGCAGAGGGGACAGGACACGTGTGTGTGTTTGTGGTGCTGAGGAAGAAGAGGCAGAGTGGTGGAGGCACAATGGGGATGTAGAGGTAACAGCTTGGGTGTGTGGAGGTAGAGGAGGCTCTGATGGGTGCATCTACCTGCAAACCCTGCTCTGGCCCTGCTCTGGCATCCTCCACCTTGCTGGGAGAAACTGGGGTGAGAAAGGATGAGGGGGCTGCAGGAGGCGTTAGGGCAAAAACAGTGGCAACAACTGCGTGTGGGACTTCAGGACCAAACTAGCCCGGGTGTAAGTGGTTATTGGGCCTTTCTGCCCCATAGAGCTGCTGCCCAGGGCATGAGGAAACCCCAGCCCATCCACAGGGCTCTCTTTGACCATCCTTTTCTCCTCACTGAGGGCTTGCAGGCCACCTCAAGAAGTTACTGCCCAGCCAATGCATCAAATATCTTATGCATTGCTTTGCAGCTGCTAAAAATAATGATTTGTATTAATGTGCAAAAAGTCAGATTCTGACCCCAACCAAAGCTCTCCTATGCTGATTTTACAGAGTAATTCAGTAAATTTGCTGGTTTACACTAGTTTGATGAAAACTGCTGCTCTACCTGTCCTGATTTACATGGCATGAGCTGAGGGGTAAGGCCTCAGCAGTGCCATCGCCCTAATAAACCATCAGTGTGGGATGGGGTCCTCTCCCTGCTCACAATCTCCTCTAGGACCATTTCTGCTGGCAGAGCCACCGCCAAGGGCTGAGGGTGACATGTCCTCCCTTTGTGTTTCCCAAGCTGATGACTGCCGCTTGTTGGGCAAGCTCCCCAAGGTGAAGTGCTTGCGGAATGGACGGCGAGAAGGTAAGAGCTACCTACCCACCACCCAGCTGGAAAACACAGATTCTGGGAGGCGGGAAGGTGATGGAGCCATAGGGGACCTCTACGGAATGAGCGACAAGGGTGGTTAGTGGCTCCCGGGGGAAGGGGAGCCTGATAAAAGGAGATGTGATAAAGGGCTGGGGTTTGAAATGGATCCCCCCCTTTCCCTGGGAAAGATGGGATATTAAGATATCCAGTGGGGCTCAGCTGTAGCTTATTAGCCAGAAAATTAGAACAGGCAAAACAAAGCCCCGGGTCTTATGTTTAAAGATGTTTGCTCTAATGAAGGAGAGGAGATCTGTTCCTGCTGCTTCTGTGGCTTTTCTTGTTGGGGTTTGGTTTTTGGGTTTTGTTTTCTTTTTCAATAACTAATTAAATTTGAAAGATTAAGAAGGGCTTCTATGGAGAATGAGTGTGTGTCCTGCTGGGCTACTGTTGGCAACCTTGTGAGATATTCTCCAGCTGCCCATAGTCTGAATGGGTGTTTTCAAGTCCTGCTTTGAGGCATTAGGGAAACAAAACAAAACGAAAGTCAAAGAAATTTTTTCACTCTGAAAATCAAAGGTGTGTGTTGGGTTGGGGAGATTGAGGAAGGTTTGTCTGTGGATTGTCTCTGCAGAAGGTTTCAGCTCTGCAGGTCTGGTATCAGGGACATACCTTTTTTGGCAGGAGAGTAAGAGAAGTCTCCATAGACCTGCACCTCCTTCTCATCTTTCTCTCCTGTGTTTTGGGGATACATATATGCTTGCCCCCAGCACTGGATGGACCTGCAGGTGTTGGTCCTCTATAAGGTAGTCGGAATTTGGTAACCCAGCCTGGAGGGCTTGCCTCACTTAATACATCACTGAAGCTGTATCCCTTAGTACAGGATTTGGGAAGGGCTGGGGTGGGTGCAGAAGACCATGCCTACTCACAGGATCTTAGAAGTTGCAGAGGGAAATATGGGACATCCAGGCTTTTTTCTCCTGTCCCTCTCCCTCCTGCTCAGAGGCTGTTCCTTGACCCCTTTCCTCTAGGGAATTTTAACGTGAAAGCCAGCGACCTTCTGCATGGACCTGATGTGTGGCTGCTCCCTGAAACTCTTCTGTCTATCTGCATTTTTCCCTATTTCCCCTTGTATTACCGGTGGTTGTCCTTCATCAAGAAGCTCTGCTTCCCTTGAACAACCTGCATGTCCTCGTTTCCCAGTGGCCCATCTTCTTTCTTACGTTGCAATTCACTTGAGCATTGGCAGCAGGCAGGAGGAGCATTGGAAAGCCAGCTGATTCCTGTATAAACAGGAACAGGGCACTTTTAAGAGCAGTGATCTTGCCAAAGAGTCTCACGTGAAACCCATGTGTACAGCTGTTTTCTATGACCTCCCTTATTGTTCATTTCTCTCTCTCACAAACACACAGAGCAATCCAGCTCCAGCTCTAGAGGACTCTAAATTCACTGTCAGGGCCCTTAAGAGCCAAGCAGGCTCTCAGGACTTTGGAAGCCAACCCTCTTTGCTTGGTGCTTCCCAAAATGTGTTACCATTGAGCTCTATGTACATCATCAGTGTCCCCCGGGTGGAAGAGAGATCTGGGGGTCACTGGAACATGGAGAGGGGTGCAGTAGAGAAAAGTCTGCAGTCTAAGAAAAGCCCACCCTTGGCTCCCCTAGCTCATTCCCCACTGACTTACATCTATGTTAGATTTATTCTCTGCAGGGGTTATGAAAGCATTTTGGGTCATGTTTTGTCCCAGAAGGTGACAGCAGAAATAATTGTACAAATTAAGGATTGGCATAAATGCCATAAACCATTAATCTTGGTGGAGCCCTTTGTTTTCTTTGGTGACTTTGGGAAATGGTTGGCATGCCTTTCAGTGCCGGGAAGGAGGCAATGACCCTAAGCCATGTTTTATCTGAATGGGATTTAGGTGGGTCAAAACCCAGGAGATGTGTGAGTGCAGAAGACTATGCTGAAGGAGCCCAGGGATACTGCCCAGCCATCCGGGTGGCAGCTGACATAGTGTGTTCCTGAACAGGTCTGATCCGCTCCCGAATCAGAGGGGCAGATGTGGCACAAGCAGGAGTCCTGACCTTCCTCGACAGTCACTGTGAGGTGAACAAGGACTGGCTGCTCCCTCTGCTGCAGAGGATCAAAGAGGTGAGTGTTCCTGAGAGACCAGGGCCACCCTCAGGGGTTGCATTGCTGAGGTCCACCTCCTCTGCCCTCTTAATGGGCATGACCACCCAACCGTAAACCAACTGCATGCTGGCATCTGAGTAAGGAAGCAATGAGCTTTTGGGGTGCAAAATGGCCTTTGCTGCTCTTCCTACACCCAGCATCCAGGTGGGACCATCTCCACAACAGGGAGAGTTGGTGGGCGAGGTGCAGCGGGGCTCTAACCGGCAGGCACATGTTGAGTGGTGAAAGGGGAATACATGGGCAATGCTTCAGCAGCATTTTTAATTAGGCTCATGTAAAACGCTCAGTGCTGATGATTTAAGGGAGTGACGGCTCCTTGAATAGGGGCTGAATTTAATTTCATGCAAATTAAGCACTAATAAATTGATTTAATAGGATTTAAATTCTGCTGATTTCAGAGCAGACAGTGACATTCGCCTTTCGCCGCCAGCAACTGTCTCCCCAGATCCGTGCATGGAGGCTCTGGGTGCCTTGTCACTTGAGTCAGAGGGAGCTCTGAACTGGTGACCTGGTGGCATGGTACTGGGGATGAAGTCTTTAGCTCCGGCGTGGACGCATGCTCCTTTGCTGTGCGTTGTTCCTCCATCCTTGCTACTCCTCTGGCTCCTGATTGCTAGTATTTATTACTCAGTACTTCTGAAACTACTGAATTATGTTGATATAAGGTCAGCTGAGGAGCCAAGGGGAAGCCAAGGCGGTTGGTTATGGAGAAACCTACTCAGCTGGTGTTCATGGTGCCCTTCATCCAAGGTGTCCTGCTTTTCACAGCTCTATATGTGATAGCTGTGCTGGCTGGGCTGTGCGTCCCCTGTGTGCAGCCACAATGGGGCAGGGGGAATGGGGACACAGCACTAACTCAGGTCCCTCTGGAGTGGTTGAGGGCAGTTGGTACTGCTGGTGCTCATAGTGCAGCCCGTGCTGGAGAGGTCCCAACCTCAGTTTGCAGGCTGGGCCACAGAGCTGCTGATAGATGGTGATATAATGAAAATGGCTCTTTCACATTATCGATTGCAGCTCCAGTGGCATTATGAGAACATGTGCTATGATACCTCACTTGAGCCTTGTAGTTGGCATTACCCAGGGTGAGATGTACCACTAAACTTCACTGCATCAGTTGTTCCTCTCAGCTTTTCTAAGGCAGGCTTCATTCGTTCTCTGCCAAAGCCCTGCTGTATGTCGGTGAGGAATATCCAGAGCAATAGCCTCTTTCCCAGGCAGAGCTTCTGATGTGTTTTGGCAGAAGGGCAGCAGTGGCAGCAGGAAGGGGACAGGCAGACCTGCTTTCATGCACAGCTCCAGGGCTGTACCCCACATTCAGTGCCTGTGGGGTAGGTGAATGTGGATGCCATGTGCAGAATAGCCACAGGAAATTCATTGTGCCATGGGTAGTACAGCATCCAATGCATGCATCACCTCCATGAACAAATTCTTATTTGCTCTTCTGGGTTAAATCTTTCTCTGACTGGAAGCAAGGCAGTCTAGTCTGTAAGCTTGCACTGCTGCTCATTCCAAGCTCACCCTGCCCTGTGTCTTGCGGCCTCAGGCAGCAAGGGAGACTAACTACGAAGAGTGTTGAGGGACTTGCAAAGCAAGTGGGGTCCTGCTTGCTTGCTTTTTAACTGCTTGCAAAAGCTGCAGGATAAGGGCAGAGTCCTCCGTTTCCTTCTTCCCAGGCCCACTATACCCATTTCTTCCATCAGGGTTAAAATATTGATCAATGAAGTGTATGAAATGTTACTGCTGCCACCTTCAGGCTGTGCTAAAGAGATGGCTTCCTTGTCCGACTGCTCCGGTGAGCATCAGCTGCCTAGAAAGAGCATTTTCTTACTGTGTTACTCCTGGGAACAGCTTGCTTCGTGTGATTAAAGTTCCAAGCAAATGTGATTTAAGTTTCAAGCAAAGGAGCAGTGAGCACCTCGAAGCTCACTTTCGCCACCAACATTTTCACCGCCACCAAGAGCTTTTATTTGCACAGCCAGAGCAGCTATTCCTGTAGCTTTCCATGGTGGGAAACATCAGGGCCTGTATGTGCCACCGTGCACCCATGTAAAGGTGCCCCTCAAGCCCCACGCTGAGCTTTTCTACCAGCCCATGGCATCTGCTGCAGGCTGACACTCACTTTCAGGTGTAGGCAGCACATGCCAAGCTTATGGTTTTGGAAACAAGCAAGACTAGAAAGTGTAAGACAAGTGATGGCATGTGAGGGAAGAGAGAGCATCAGACCTGTGTCTTGGAGGGTGCATGTTCCAGGGAGCAACAGTAATAGTGGGTGTTTTGCACCAGCGTGTTTGCAAGCATATGATTGTGAGCGCGTGGGCACAGGCTCTTGTTTTTACTTAAGGAAAAAATAAAGCCATTAACAGTGCATTTCCACTGAATAACTCCTCAGAAAATGTAATTATCCAGCCCAAGGCGTTTTTGCAGTATGACTGAATAAGCTCACCCCAAAATGGGATTTGCAAAAGGCAGTAGGATGAACCAATGGATGGTGTCCACCCACTTCCAGTTTGGTGCTCTCCTGGGATAGATGAGAGGCAGCCTGACTCTCTTACTTTACCTAATTCTGCTGTGGGGCCATAGGAATAACCATGGCCCTTTCTGTTGACCATTACAAGGTCATGATATAGAGGTTGGGAGACAAACTGGAGTCGAGGTTCTTTTCAAAGGTTAAAATGTATCCGTTGTCTTCAGGATCACTTTCAGAGTTTTAGCCTGTTCATTTAGTTCCATAATCTGATTCATTTGAGAAGTGTGTTGGAAAAGCGAATTCTCAGGTTTCCGAGAATTTCATGCAAAAGAGGATTGAAGATTGAGATGTTGTTAATATTAACATGCCCTGGCACGGCAGGGTATTAAAAACCCCAGAAGGGTGAAGCTGCCTGGTCTGGTGCTCAGCCCAAAATAAATCATAGCAACAGCACTGTGCTCTTGAGCATGCTGGGCTTTTCTTTAGAGGGTCAGCAAGACCTTCATGAAAGCTGAGTAAATATAAACGTGCTCAGGAAGTGGCAGGGAAAGTGAGGCAGGGGAAGGTTGCACTGCTGAAGGCTAGCTTGTTGCAGTAATGCTTTCAGCTAAAATGTAAAGGGGATTTTCTTTCATGAAGGTGTGCCATGCAATCAGTAGGAATGGAAGATGCTTGAGGGGCAAGTTTTAAATGAGTAGATATGATCCTTTCCCTGCAATGTTCAGCATGCAAAGTGGATGGTTTGCTTAAAACCTTTCCCCTTACCTCTGGCAACTAAAGGATACTTGGCTATACGGGGGGAGGGGGCACTGTGCAGCAGCTAGGGTGGGTTTGAAAGGCTGATTGCACTTGGACATGACCTGAGTTTCCCAATGCAGTATGTAGGTACAGCACAGCTTGCCCTTTCAGTAAGACGTTTGCCTTGCAGAAAGTCATGTTAAGACCCCTGACATGAGGTTGTTATGGAAATACCAACTGTTCATCATTCTTATTTGGAAAACCTGAGCTCTAGCCCAGCTCCTAGCTCATGGCCTTTGATTGCTTCTTCCTACAGTTGCAGTTGAATACTTCTTTATTAGGAGTAATTTCTAAAACAAAGTCTTTTCTAAGCGAGAGCGCAAGCCCGTGGTGCTCAGATGCTTTCCTTTGCATGGCTGTGAAAAACAATTTGATATGGCCAGGATGAAAGCTTGAAGTATGAGCTATAATTGGAGTTTGGGATTTTTAAAAGGAAAAAGAGAGATAAGAGACCAGTGAAAGCTGTCAGAGTCTCTTCCTCCTGTAGATCTTTTTGTTCATAACTGTTCGTATAATCTCTGCCCGTAACAAGATGTTCATTAAAACACCACTAAATATGTTAAATAATTCAGGTCTTTCTTTTTAACCCTTTTGTACCATTGGCAAAACTCTGACTGTATCCCCATAGTTTGTACGTTTAAAAAATACCTCTATTTAAGCTGCTCACCTGCCTGCATATGGTTTTCCTCTGTTGGTTCCACTGTCTGTTTGTCACCTGACTTCTGAAATCCAATAAAACATATTTAAGGGAGGCAAAAGGGGAATACATTGCTGAATTTGCAGAAAGCAGATGGAGCTTTGCATCCAACTGAGCTGGGCTTCAAGTAGATGCACAGCCTGCAGAGGGAAAGGCTGGGGGTGAAGCTGAAGCCAGAGAGAGCTGCTAGCTCAGCAGCCCAGCAGCATGCAGTCCTCTTTCTGGGGAGGGACAGTGCCTGCTTTCCCAACCTCTCTTGCTAGCATACCCCTGGCTCCCAGCAATGGATTTGATGGCTGAGGAAGAGGAGTCAGTGATGGGCACTTGGCCCTGACAAACCTGAGTAACACCAACATTTTCAGCCACCTGGTGTTCCTAGACATTTAGAGCATCCCTGGACCAATTTGAGTGGTCTGATCTGAAGTCATGGGTCTTCTTCTGCTTTCCAGAATCCCACCCGAGTGGTCAGCCCCATTATCGACATCATCAACTTGGACACTTTTGCCTATGTTGCAGCTTCCTCAGACCTCAGAGGAGGTAAGTCCAAGCCATGTGCATGCCTCATGGGTATCCATCCCATGGTGTGAACGTGCACTGGCCTGAGGAGCTGGTGGCTCTGCACCACACAGCTGCCTCCTGCTATCTAGCGAAAAGCACATTAGCACTCCTCAGTGCTCCCCACTGGCTGTTTTCAGGCTATTTTAGAGACAGGTAAGGAATGGTGCTTGCTACAGTGGGTAAGGCGGTCAAGCAGGAAACAAGGGTCATCTGGAAGTCACCCTTGGCAGCACTGAAAGCTGGGCTGCTGACAAAAGGAGATGGGCGATGTCTAGGCAACAAATGGAGGATGCAACTTTAGTGCCCATTAGTATGCCTGTGCTATTTGTAGCACACAATATCCATCAGAGCGTGTATCTGTGTGCACAAGGGAACAAAGTGAGGTTTCAGCAGCAGCTTTAATTCTGACTTTTCCTGCCTTCGAAGTGCTGGCCTTTGCAATCGTAATGCAGTATGTTGTTTCTGGTTCATATGCAGTAGTAAAATATGTTAGTCATTGGACTCTTCTCCCAAGAGCTGCATCTCCATGGCTTAAGTAATTTGAAAGTGGGGAAAATACTCCATCAAACATGGCTTCTGCAGCCTGCATTGCTTCCTAATTCATACCCATTTCTAATTTCCCCATGGTACTTCTTTACTGTGGTTTTAGGTTTTGACTGGAGTCTGCATTTCAAATGGGAGCAGCTTTCCCCAGAGCAGAAAGCCAAACGACTTGATCCCACCGAACCCATTAAGTAAGTCAAGAGGGGGAAGGAGGCACCTGAGGAACGTGGGACAGGACAGGCATCTCCTCTGACACGTTATGTGTGTCACCATGCACCATAGCAGTGTGATACTCCTTCCAGGACAGTTCTGAACTTCTAATACCTGGGTTAGCTTGGCTTGGGTTTTGCAGTACAGCTTCACCTCTCAAAAATAGAGGGTGCTACAAAGGTAGAAGGAGTCTATGGTTTGCTGAACAGGATTAGGGAAAAAGCTCAGTGCTCCACACTCCTGCTTCTCTCAGCTCAACAATCACTTAAAAATAAGGCAGTGCCCTCACCCTACTTGATATAAATGTGAATGTCTAGTCCAGCACTGCTTCTCCATAGCATACTGCTGTTAGCAGGAGCTGTCACTGGCTTCCCAAAGGCTTACCTTGCATTCCTGGTTGTCCTACCATGTAGGGCACTGTGGAGACTAGCCTGGGTGCAGCAGTCACCCCAGCTCCTCCCAAGCCTACGCTAAGGCACCCACACTGTACACCAGCATGGAAGGACTTGTGCTGAATGGCAAGTCTCAGGCTATCTTCTGGGTCTGCCCTCCCCTCCTCCACGGACCACGTCTGTGCAGTTTTCTTAGCTAATCCAAAGAATGAAAAATAACCCTATCTTGAAATAAAGATCATGCAGCCAGTGATGGCTTTTAAAAAGCCCTTCTGAATTGGCTCTGCCTTCCCCTCCCCAGTGGAATGGTGCTCTTAATAGGCTGGCTCCAGGCAAAAAAGCCCGTTTGAGTGAGTAACCCCCTGAGCGCTAAGTGCATTTTTGATGCTGAAGCCTACAATCAGGGCTGTGAACTTAGGGCCTGTAGGAGTTGTGCTGACGGGTGCATTAGCCAGTCATTAAGTGCCAGGCAATTTATGATTGACAGCAAAATGCCAAGGCAGCTGTAAGAAAGGCTCAGATGCTTTTCGAGGGTTGTTGTCCTTGTTTGGTGAGAAGGAGATACCTAGGTAATGTCCTGATGATGGAAGAGGAGGCAAAGGGAAGGGGTGCTTCTGTGCATCCAGGTGCTGCAGCAGTGTTTGAGAGTGTCCCTTCTCTTCCATTACCTATTCTGCAGGACTCCCATCATTGCTGGAGGGCTGTTTGTGATTGACAAAGCCTGGTTCAACCACCTGGGGAAGTACGACAGTGCCATGGACATCTGGGGTGGGGAGAATTTCGGTGAGTCACTCGTCTTCCTCCTACACCTTGCTGTGTTGGCTTCTCTTCCTGAGTTATGCCAGCTGAATACAAGGTCATTTTGAACTTCGCTTTGAATGCTCTGCGTGGTTTCCCTCACTTGCATTCATAGGTTACTGTATCAGGTGAGTAAGGGACCCAACAACCACGAATGATAGGGAGTGAGCAATTGTTTGTACTCTCTGCTTTCCATGCTGCTTTGATTTTTCTATACATGAATCACAGTTTTTTCAGCTTTGGTATTACCAACAGATGAGAACACGAAGCGCACACTCCTATTCCTTCCTGATCTTATTTTTCTCATTAATAAAGCAAAGATGTGTTTTATTCCATTGTCTGACGACAGCATTTCAAAACTATGTACTGAGATATCATTACCTCCCTGAATTTGCAGAGTGCTTGCAACAGGAGCTCCATTGGCATGCTGCAAGCAAAGTGACATGGCTACTTTTCCATTCCTGTATCACTAGATGGCTGAGCATTGCCAGGCTTTTCTTCACACTATCACTTTCCTGCATGTAAACAAACAGGTTAAGAGCTGACCTAAATTCAGTCACCTCTGCCCATTATCCTGTCCCCCATATCAAGCGGAGCTGGGCTGTTCTCTCCTTGAAGCCATAACGATGCTGCAGGTCAGAGCAATAGATTGTATCCATGAAAGAAGGGGGAGGTACTTGATGTCAGGGAGACAGATCAGAACCTGGTTTTAATAGCTCACACCTCTGGGGAGTATGGCTAGCAAGGAAGGAAGGATCCTGTGTCTTAACACATACTGCAATGCTGTCAGTCATCCAAGGGAACAGATGCTGCCGCCTTGCAGTAACCCATCCGCTGCCTGGCACAGTTGTTTCCTTCACATGCCTTTTCCTCTAGCATATTTTATTTATTTATATCTCGTTATGCAGTAGGATCTCACTCCTTCGTGCTTTCTCTCTGTGGGTGGGTGTCTTGCCACCGCACTGACTCAAAGCATCTGCTCCTCTGAGTGGGGTGGCTCAGAGCAAAACTGGGAACGGAGCGCTGGATCAGTGGCCCAAACAAAGCGCTCAAGAAGGGAACTAGATAGGAGGAGAGGGACTGCTGCACAGTGCCTGACCTGCTGCCCACGTCTGCTCATCATTCATCTCTGACAGCAGCCAGCCTGAGCTGCTCCTGGGAGACGAACAGTGACAGGGCAGCCTGCCCTCCAGAGAAGCTCCATCCAGGCAGCTTGTCTAGTGCCCTGTATCAGCAGGCATTGTGCTCCTTGCTTGTGGTTATAGCCCATCCTACGTAGCATGATGTTTGCCTTACTGGTGCTATGCCCCAGAAGGCTGGTCCTGGCTGTGCTGCAGGGTGTAACGCTGCCTCAGGATGGTGTGACAAAGGGAAGCTAGGCAGGTTAACTGCAACAGAAAAGTGCAGGTCTGCGTAGCAGCAGGGCAGATCCCATCCTGCCCATCATCCTGAGAGTAGGAGTGTGCCTGGTTCAAAGCTGATGCCCATCAAGGGCAGCGTGTTCCACCTCTCCTTAGCACACAGGCAAGGGCAGCTGGGACCCTGCTGGCCCTGGTCAGTCCTGGGTGGGTGACAGAGAGCAGGAGCTGACCTGCAGGTGTTTGTTTTGGGCATCTATAGTGAATCCTGCTTTTTCTGGTAGCTTAGTCTTGAGGGGATGCAGGACTCTGGTCCTGGGGAGCATCGCTGCTGCCTTTGGTGTTATTGACTGGGCAGCTAGAGGGGGCTGGAGACTTCAGGCAAAACAAAAGCGAGTGTGTTTGGGTTGGGAGGAGGACACTGTAGGTGTTTTGCTGCTTGAATTTACTTAATCCCCTCTAGACAAGTTGATGAGCAATGGCAGAAGGACTTGCAGAACAGCAAGAAGTGCTAAAGGTATTTTGCCCAGCTAAGGCCAAGCCCAGTTCTACTGCTCACATCTCTCCTGGGGGTTGCTTGGAGCTGCCACCCACACTGGGGACAGCTCTCAAGGGTCAGGTGAAACACTCTTGGTTTCTGCTCCTCTGGCTTCTCTGAGCTGACCCATGCCCTGCCTTCAGCGGTGCCCCAGTTTACCTCATCTCAAGGCATTTAGCTCTTGGCTGCCTGTCTGAAGACCTTGCTTTTTAGCTGCCACAGATGGCTCCATGGGTCATCCCTACGTGCCAAAACCTGTGCTTTAATTGCTTCTGCTGGAACTGGAACAGGGTCTGCAGGGTGCAACATGTCCGAAGCAGAGATCTCAGACTCCTCACCATCTCCTGCCTCCCCAGCACTGTGTTCTCATTCCAGTTCACAGAGATCATCTCAGTCCACCTCTTCATTAGGCTTTAAATTCAGAGCAGGCAAGGACTGAATGGTACAAGTCTTTCCCTTGTAGTGCTTCAGGCTGAGCAGAAGGACCAGAGGAGGGGAAAGCACATCACAGCAGCCACTTTGTGCTTCACAGCTGCTCTGCTCATTGTCCCCTTTTATCAGGCACCCTTCTGATTTACAGAGCAGTGCTGGCGGTGCGGACAGAGCTGTGACACAGAGGCGAATGACAGCAACAGCCACGTGCGAGGGGATCCAAGCACAGCAGCTTAGAGCAGCTGCCTCCTGCTGTAATCTCATTTCCCTGCAGCTGTGATTAAGGTTGCTCCCAATATAGCACCAGGACATGGCACAAGGGCACATTTTATTGGCCTGTTAATAGCCAGCACTGGGGAAAGTGGTGAGGCTCCAGCTGCTGCTGTGGCTCTTGCCTGTAAACACAGCAGTGAAGGGGAAAAAATACTCCTCCCTGCTGTGCTTTCCTACCCCAGCCTTTGCTGGACCTTTCTGCCAGAGCCAGCTGTTGGGGATGGGCTCAAGCCTTGAACCTGGGACCTGGGTATCAAGGCAAGAGGGCTTTGTGGCCATGCCAGCCTCCTGTTCCCATCAGCTCAGGAGCAGGCGGGCATGCTGGGAGAAGGGATAGAAGTGATGTGAATCTGGCTCCCACTCTGAGCCATGTGTGCTGAGGAGGCTCTGGAGGTCCAGGCTACAATTCTCCTTTGCTCCCTGGAACTGTGAGTTGGTTTTGGAGGGATGGCAGCTTTGTGGGCCAGCAGTATCTGTGTTGGAAGAGTAGAAGTGCTGTCTGTGCTGCACAAATAGTATTCCTGCCACAGGCATTAGTCTTGCCAGCATCCGACCTGGAAGCACATCCTTGTGCTGGCATATGTGAGGGGACTGCTGAGAGCACAAGCTGACAAAGACAAGGGGTGTCCTCCTGTCTGACTGTCTTTGTGTGGGGAGTGAAAAAGTATTTGTAGCTTTGGAGTAGGTACATGCTACATACAGCTTTATACTGTCAGCAGATGATAAAGTAGGATGCAAAGGACTGCAGAAGCCTTTTTAACTTTATTTCTTTACTGTGCTGGCTCTGTCTAAGCATGACTGTCTGACAACGTAGCTGCAGATTCACAGCTTCACAGGCGTTAAGACCAGATGGACCCATTAGATCAGCCATTCTGCTCACCTGTCCTACCTTGCCAGCTAGGATTTCATCCAACTCCCTGCCAGGAGCCCTATAACTTCTGGTGTCAATTGTGCCACAAGCTTGTTTTCCTTGAGAATTTCCCATGGATTAGCCAGAGAGTGGCTTGGGACAGCTATGAGACATTTCCTGTACTGACAGCTTATCCAGATTTTTGGAATAATCCCTCCCACCATCAACCTTTGTTAAGGTGTGTGCCTTGTTGGACCACAGCTCGAAGTCATGCTGGGCAGGGTAAGCTCCTGTTCATTTTGGAACAGGTGACGGATACACAGCTCTCTGTTCATTTTGTGCAATCAATGGTAGATTCATAAAGATAATGACTACCGTAGTCTTTAATAAACTGAATTCATGGTGTCTCCTGGTGAACTCGACAGCCCTTTGGAGGGAAGTGACTCTGAAATAAGCAGTGCAGAAGTAATTAGGAGAGCACAAAACTGGCAAGATGATGCTGCAATGTAAGTGGGCTGCATGAAAAGGGACCTATTTACTATCTCCCTCTTGCTATTGTGATGGCACCTGTGTGCTGCAGGCAGGTTTCAAGTGCACTGACTTCAAACAGCCCACAATAAGCTTTGAAATACACTTTTAAGGCAGTTGTGCCTAGGAAAGCCCCTCTGGTAATTGATTTACCTCAATTTAATGTGGCAGAGGATGAAGTGAGAGGTAACACCAGACTGCAGCCTGCTCTAGGACAGAAAGACAAGATGCTGAAGTTGCTTCTTTTGTAGAAATCTCCTTCCGTGTGTGGATGTGTGGAGGGAGCCTGGAAATCATCCCCTGCAGCCGCGTCGGACATGTCTTCCGGAAGAAACATCCGTATGTCTTTCCAGAGGGAAATGCCAATACATACATTAAGTAAGTGGTTTGTGCTTGCTTTGTTTTTTTTTGGGAAACAGAATAAGGTGCTGCCTTGTGGGGGGTGGGGATCAGGCAAAACAGGGAGGAAAATCTTATTGGAAAACTTTGCAATATCCCTGGGCAAGAATCTCCTGAGCCAAAGCAAACGCAAGTCAGTACGACTCAGCCTTGGGATTTCTACAGTGTTGAGAACATGACAGAAATAGGACACTGATGTGATACCTTTCCTTAGCACAGAGATGGAGAGATGTCCCCAGCATATCTCTGAGAGCTAGCTAACATAACAGCAAGTGCATTAGACCCTTAGGTCACCAGAACACATTGGGCTGCACCTCGCTGACAGGGACACCAAAGGAACTGCCAGGGCATCCCAGCTGAAGGGGACCTGTGCTCACACACAGGAACGTAGACTGAGTCAGTACTGAAACAGCCATCTTAAATGGGCTAAGATCCTGGAAACAGCAGGCAAGGAAGGAGGCAGTTCAGAAGTGGGAACAGGCATGGGAAAGGTGATGGGAGCAGCTAGTGAAGTCGGGATGGATTTCCTCCTTTTTTACTGCATGAGGCTGAAGGTTGTCCATTAAGTAAATGACAAACAGCAGGGCACTTAATGCAGGGCCGTTTTCCAGCTAAACTGCATTTGTGTGTATTTACTCACCAGGCATTCCTTTTAGTGTGGAGTTCCAACTGTATTTGTGAAGAACCAGCTACCTGCAGCAGGGTTAACACTGACCTGGGCTCTCTGCAGCTTTGCATGAGATAATGAACTGGAGGAGTGCAAATTACACCTCTCAGTTACAGTTAATATGTGATTTCCAGCCATGCAGTGTGTGGGGCAGGAAGGGAACATTGTCACCTTGCTTCAAAAGGACGGCAACGAGGGGCATAAGGCATTGCTGGCATCAAGGAGGAGGGCACAGATTTGAGAGTCAAGAGAGGAAGGCTTTTGCTTTCAGTAGCAAAATAAGACTCCTACAGAGGAGGTGGGGATGTGGCAAAACGTCCAGTGATGGAATCACTGCAAACCTGAGTGTAAAAGTAGTGTCTGCGTTGCATCACCTGCAGGAGGAGCAAGGGGAGCTCAAATGGGTACAGCTCTTCTGGCTGCACCTCAGGCACAGGCGTCTGGAACTTTGGGGACATCTGAATCAATGCCTGTGTGTCAGCCTCAGCATTTATCCTTATATTTCTTATAAATCCAAATGAGATCAAGAAGCCAGACAAAAACACACTGGCAGTTTGGAGAAGGCTAGGTACAGATGTAGTCACTGTGATTTAGGCATCTCTTGAGCAAGAGTGCTTAAGACTATTGCAGTGACCTTAGAGAAAGAAGCAGCACCATGAATCAGCAAGGGACCCAAAAGCAGTCTGGAGAAACATATCTGTAAGCATTAGGAGCTGGGATTTCATTAACCTTATGGTATCCATCAACTTTGAACTTAATCTTATAGTATATAGACTGAGAGGAGAAGCAGCTTCTGGCAACCTGGTGCTATGTGGTACCTCTGTTTAAACAGAGATATTGGCAAAAAGTATCTTTTTGCCAGATGCTGATGTTTTTCCACACAGCCTCAGTGCAAGAGACAGCTCAGGCTCCAGTGATGTACTGGCTTCACATGCAGACTGTCTCCTTTTCTGGCCACATGGGACTTGGTTGGATCCAGAGCCTGCCCCATGGCACCTGCAGCTTAGAGGTGTGGTAGCAATAGCTTGGAGGCAGCTTACATTGGTGCAGGAGGTTGTAGGACTCCTCTGACCCAAGCAGGGATAGGCAGATAGGCATGGAGCAACAAAGCTGTTTGCAAGGAGAGTTGGAGCCATCTGAATCAACAGAAGATTTCCCGAGGTTCATAAACCCTCTGCAGAAACCTGGCTGATGTGGAAGGCTGACATTTATGCAACAGCACTATGGCCAGGATGGTTTCTCTTATTTAAATGCTGAGATTTGCCTCAGTGAAATCCAGCAGTGCAAAGCAGGAGAGTCCATTCAGAACTGATGCAAAGGAAATACTTGCCTTCAGTCTTTGTCAAGTTTTGCACCACTTTTCAGACCTCCATCCCAACTACTAAATAAAACCCCAGGCACACCTGCCTGCGAGATGATGCTTAAAAGAAGCTTCAATTCTGAGCCAGCAAAGCATCCAGCTGAGTCTGAAATAGTGAATTCCTCTTGCACATTTTGGCCTGTTGCATTTGGTCCCTGGAGTAATGGGGAGAAGGAATACCTTCTCTGCTACTGAGGAGTGGGGTGGCCCAGAGGTGGATTGGGTGAAGCCAGTGACTTAAGCTGAGGATGGGAAGAGAGGGGGATGGATGAGTCGATCCATCATCCTGGAGGCTTCCTTGGTTTCATCTGCCCTTTGTTGCCTCCTTCAGGAACACCAAGCGCACCGCGGAGGTGTGGATGGATGACTACAAGCAGTACTACTACGCTGCTCGTCCTGCAGCCCAGGGGAGGCCTTATGGAAAGTAAGTGTCTTTAGTGCCTGTCCCTGCCTGTCCCCTGCCTGCTGCAGTGTGTGTTCCCGGTGACGTTGCCCTGCTGCGGAAACCCGCCTGTGTTGTTTCTGTAGTAACGCTCAATTAAATGCTAATGGTAGGCAGATGCTATGAGCGCAGCAATGAAACATATAAAGAGCTAGTTTGTATGCTGGGCTAGTTTATTCCAGTGAGTGAACAGGATCAAGGTGGGGGAAATCCCCCTCTGCTTGTATCCTGCCCTTGGCATTAGGTACAAGTACCTCTGAAAAGTACTCAGGGAAGAGTTTGGTGAGGAGAGTCCAGAGGTCTTGCTGGTAGCCAAGGGGCAGGAAAATCATTAACATTTTGGACCCACTAAGGCTCTGTTGGAAAGGAGCAAGTGCTTTGTATGCAGGGAGTTTGCCATTTATGCTGTGAACAGTCAGAACACCTCCCTGTCAGGAGGACTGAAAGGATTGTGTTAATTTCTCATTTTCATATGCTCTTTTTTCCTTAGAAAGTTTCCTTTAAACCACAGGGGGTTCCAAATCCAATCCCAAATTACTTGTGGCTACTCTTCAATCTCCAGGATAAATAAACTGAAGTCCTGGTGACTAACCTGTTTGCACTGAATCCATATCCTTTTCCCATCCATCAGCACTGAATGAAGTAACAGCTCTGTCCTGCTAAATGTATGAGAAGATAGCCTATGCGAGGGGAAGGTACTGGAGGCTTCCTACTGCTCTGTAAATGCCAGCTCAGAACAGTTTCATGGTTAGAGGCTGGCCCAGGGAGGAGCTGGAGTTTGGAAAATATCACTATACAGCAGGAACCCTCAGCAAAAGTTTTGCCCTGGTTAATGAGAGAAAGAAGTATTTCACAATGGGATTAGCTTGTGCTGACTTAAAGGTGTGCTTGGAAATCAAGGCCTTCTGTAGTCCTATAAACTTAAATGTAATATATTAATCTCCTAGTGCATTAATATATTAAATTAAAGCTCATTGCATATAGTAGATAGCATACTTTTTTTTACTAACCATTTTTAAACAGCTGTGCTTTTCCATGAACATTTTCATCCACCAGACTCCAGACTCATTGTTAAAATGGCAGTGTGTCATCATGCCATTTTACCAAGTGAGACTTCCAAAGAGACTGAGATCAAAAGGACCACCCAAGCTCACACAGAAGAGAGAATAAAATAGAGCTGCTGATGCTCCTGTGTTTGCTGTCTGTGCAATATCTGTTGGATATCTCTCAGCCTCTCTTTATGGTGCGCTGGGTCTCACCTTCATGATCCCCATTGTACCTCTATGGTATCTTCTTCCCACAGCATCCAGAGTAGAGTGGAGCTGCGGAAGAGGCTGAAATGCCACAGCTTCAAGTGGTACCTGGAAAACGTTTATCCTGAACTCCGGTATGGATGTGTGATCTCCACCAGTCTCTAGCAGGACAGTGGGATGCCCCATCCCTCCTGCCCACAGAGCTTTCCTCTGCACCTCCAGTCCCCTGCCCCAGACACAGTCTCCTCCTCCCTTGGGCTTCACAGAAGGGCATAGTGAATTTTGTGCTGGCTTTAAACACAGTTTGTTCACAGTGTGACATGGTTCGTTCATGATCTTGCTTTCCCTAAGCAGTGCTATAGAATCCTTGCCTCTTTGCTGTAAGGCTGGTGAGGGGCAGAGCACCAGTTATTTCTCTTAGCTTTTGGGGCTTCCTCAGGTATCCTCCTGCCCATGCTGCAGGACAGCTAGCATAGGAGAGTAGCCAGTTTTCCTTACGAAAGTATTCCAAGGTGGAAAATCCACCATAGCCTCTTGTGGGTTGTTTCAGTATATAGTCATAGAATGGTTTGGGCTGGAAGGGACTTTAAAGCTCATCTAGTTCCAAAGCCCTGCCATGGGCAGGGGCACTTTGCACTTGCTCCAACCCTTGTCCAACCTGGCCTTGAACACTGCCAGGGATGGGGCAGCCACAGCTTCTCTGGGCACCCTGTGCCAGCACCTCAGCACCCTCACAGGGAAGGTTCTTGCTTAGAGAACAAGCACCTAATTTCCAGTCCTTTCAAACTGTTCTGTGGTGCTCAAGACTATTCCTTTGTGAAAAGGATTTTTTTATGACCTGTATTCAGGTGGCTTTGCCTTACACCTAGCCTAATGCTGTGCTTAATATGCACTTCCACAGTTACTTTTGCACAGACCCCTTTTAGTCACCAAAATTACTCCAGAAACCATTGCATCCATTCCCCCAGCCTCCATCAGGAGGGGTGCAGTAATTTTGGAGATACCTCCAGGAACCCGCAGGTGCAATGGCTGAGTGCAGAATCACAGTGTGAAAATGTTATACAGCTGTTTACTTGCTTTTTTGCCATGCGTGGCATTGCGCAGCAGCATTCACAGGGAAAGCCAGGGTTCTGCAGCAGTTTGTTATAAAGTTCTCCACTTCTCTAAGCTGAAGGCTGACCTTCAGCCTGCTCACAATCTATTCCTTGCTCCTCTGTTTGCCTTGTGCAGTGTTATTTATTTCTGCCTCTTATAAAGGCCAGCCATCCATCTCCAAGTGCTGCTTCTGCAGCGTCCCAGCTCTCAGTGGTTCAGAATTGTAATAGAACTTGCCACTCTCATTTTCTGAAGGTGAAATGGTGCCACTGCACCCTCCTTACCCCACTCAGCCTCACTTTGAGTACCCATGTGCCTGGGGGAGTAGGGATGTTGTTTTCATGCTATTCCCACAGGATTCCAGAGGAATCACTCTATCAGACTGGGATGATCAGGCAAAGGCAGAGCTGCCTGGAATCGCACAAGTCTGAAGCCCAAGAGTTCCCCATCCTGAGCTTAAATCCTTGTATCAGCAGCAAAGGCACGGCAGCAACGGCACAGGTAAGACGTGTTGCACACCCTCACGCTGCTAGCTGGAGAGAAGGCTCTGGGGCAGCTTCAAGGTGATTTCCTACGTTCACTAAAGCTCTGTTGGAGGATTAGCTGTTCTGCCAGCCACTTTCCTAAGGTACCATGTGGTTAAATCCTGGTAAGTCCTTCTTACCTCAGTGGAGGCCCTGGGCAGGGACTGGTGCAGGAGCCACAGTACGGGATGGACCACTTGTGTTTATGCTGTCCTGTGCTGAGCTCTTACTGCTGCTCAGGAGCGACACGTGCCATTCATCTGCATTGATCAGAGAAAGACAAAGGGAACTATAATTTCCTCTCATCTTTCAGGCTTATTTCTTTCGAAATGCTCTGAATTGCAATGGTATTTAGAACTTCATAGTCTGCGTTCTCTCAATATTAGATTGCCCATTAAGCTAGTGGGAATTTAATGAGGAGGATGTCTTTTTTTCCAGTCTCACTGAGATGAGGAAAAGCCATATGAATTGGTGTTCTCAAAAGCATATTCTTGGAAATGTTAGAGCCAGGAGCAGGCACATGTGCCTTGCAGTGGAGTTGCTGAAGCAAGACCCTGAAGGCACAGCCTCAAAACCTGCTTTTGCTTCAGACTCCCTTTGTGATTTTGGGCATGTCAGTAAGTTCTCTCACATTTCCATCTATAAAACAGGGAGGATAACAATCACACACTTCTTCAGGGGTACTGTGAAATAATTTAATAGGCAACAGTGTGCTTGCTTTCACTTGACTGTACATCCTTAACCCTCATGGTTACACATTCAAACCAGGTAGCTACACATATAAAAGGCCCAGAATGGAGATGCTGCTGAAAATGCCCCTAATTTGTATGTGCAAATGAAGCATGTCATTATGCGCATCTCTTTTGCATGCAGTTGGATGCCTGTCTTTAGTCAGGAAAATAATATTTGCTTCACAGTGTGGTAAAATCAACAATGACTACTTGAATCTTAGGTCAGAAAATAGAATCACAGAACAGTTTAGGTTGGAAGGGACCTTCAAAGCTCATCCAGCCCGGCAATGAGCAGGGACATCTTCAACTAGATCAGGTTGCCCAGAATTACATCCAGCCTGGCTTTGAATGTCTCCAGGGTTGGCACTTCCACCACCTCTCTGGGACACCTGTGCCAGTATTTTACCACCCTCATTTATATGTAACTGTGTGGTACTTGCAGTTGTATTCACTATGGGGTGAACATAACTGCAAGTACTGCACAGTTACAACTATAGATTCATAGAATATTTAGGGTTGGTTTCCACATTTTAGGATTCTTTTTCTTTCTTCCACTGCTACATGGACTTTTTACACAGTAAAACAGCAAGAGAAGTGAGCTGATGAGAGCAGGTCATCATGTTTCACAGGGCAAACTCTCCTGAGGGAAAAAAAAGAGGAAGTTTTAGTGACAATTGCAACTTTCAATTAATTGGCTGTTTACAAAAACGAATCTGGGAAAAACAGAATGGAAAATGCTGCTGCAAGGTAGCGTTTTGAAATTAAATGTATTGGTCTTTCTAAAACAGAAATTTGATGTTATACTTTAAAATGAAATCCATTTTGTTTTGACATTTCCGTACAGTAAATTTTTTTTAGTCTTTCATGCCATGAAATTTTCATCTTCCCATTCTGGTTCCACAGCAGTTTTCAATAGGTCAACATTTCAGTTGGATGGCAACCCCATTTCTTGTGCACACCCAGGACTAACTCTGCAGGGGAACAGAAAAATGCACTACAAACAGATTGCTGAATAGCTACAGTACACAGCTGAATTGCTCAATACACAGGCAGGAATAGAGAAAAACCTTTTCCCTTTATCTTTCACTGTCTTTCTAGGGTAGTTCTCTGTTATTTGCACCCATGGAGAATATTTCAGATGGAACCAGGATAATTAAATTTTCATTGTGAATAGAAATTTATACTTTAGTTATACAGTTGTTACAAGACCACCTGAATGTGCAGGTGACATGGGGGTTAGAATCACCAGGCTGTGTAGGACAGGTTATGTAGCAATACTGAATGCCACTTAGTTTCATATGTGGTATGCCAGAATAGAGCAATAATCTTCACTTTCAACATACTGAAGTGACATCTTGTTTACCCTAAGCTCCATTATTTGAAAAATAGCTTAGCTAAATCAAAGCTGTGCTTTCCTGGCATAAAATAAATACTGTGGAAATATCCTGGGCATCCAGATCCTTTATTATCAGTGTTAGCAGCATTGATTTGGTTGCCTGATTGCCCTTCTGTAACTGCCTTCATACTAGACTCCCCAAGCCCTTTACCAACGTTACATGCATGAAGGCTGGGACTGTATGTGGGAAGATCTGAGGTGCCATACATCACCATGCCTGAAGAGAGAGGAACCGGACCTGTTAGATGGCAAACAATTTCTCTTTATTTTAGTGTTTTCTTATCTGTAGTGCAGGGGAAGGGTGTGTTGTCTGGACACATCCCTACTTTGGGTAAATTGAGAAGAGTTCATTGCAGTGAAATCGGGCGTAAATACGCCCTTAGCAGATCTCACAAACCCTCTGTGCTGGTGTCTGCTGTTAGCCCTAAACTACCAAAAGGGGCACTGAGGCACAAGAATACCCTTTATCTTTGTGTAGGAGAGCTCTGTCTTCTCAACCCTGGGATCCACTTGGCTCTTTTTTCTCCAAAGGTCTGGTAGCAGCCAGGGCAGGCTCTGTCCGCCAAGGGGGCTGTCAGGGGGACCTGCTCTTGAGGTAGCAGCTGGCAGAGATATTTGTGCAGTATTGCCCATCTCCAGGGCACAGCGGGCTCTGCTTGTGCCCCTGCCCACAGGAGCCTTGGTACTCTATGTCTCATTTGCTGAATGAACTGACTGATTTAGTTTTTCACAGGAGAAATGCATCTGAGGGAAAATAACTGATCATAGTTTTGTCCTGGTCTATCCGATGAAGACGTGAGTGGTTGGGTTTTTTCCAAACTAAGTGTCAGTTGGTATCCGTCCATAGATCTTTGGAATAGACATCTGACTCTGGGACTTATTTAAATATCATTAGCAGTTTTGGGAAACCTGACATACTTCAGGTAAAAAAGACACTTTGTCCTGGATACTCACACACATGTTAGCAGTAGCCACAAGGTCAATGTAAAGTTTAGTCATCTCCTAGACAAGCGAGGGAACAGTGGGAAGGTTGCAGCATCCATTTCCTAAGCCTGCACCCCAAAATATCTGGGCCTTTGAGCTAAGTGGCTGCCACTGCATTTTGGTGACATGTCCTTGACTCTTACTGTGAAGGAAATGCAATGTCTTAATCTGCCTGATGTGGCATTGAAGCTTACCCCAGTTGGCTTGAGAGGGCTCAGTGGGCTGGCTAGATCTGCACTTTCTTTAGCATCTATCCCAACTAACCTGACAGGTCCCTCCTGAGACATCTCAACCATAAACATTCTCTTCTGACCTTCCTCCCCCAAAAAAGTCTTTGTTCTTCTCCCCCACAGACACATCCTGCCCTAGCTGTAGGGTGGCTGGAACTGCAGGAGCCAGGCTGAGCCAGCAGAGCAGAGGGGCTGGCTGGCAGCAGTGTCACCTCTGCATCCAGGCGGCCATGGTCACTGTTTGTACTTGGCTTTCCCTCTCCTGAGATGTGTCTAAGTGCTAGTTCCATCCCAGGGCCCTTTGATGAGTGAAGCACTCTGGTATCCTTAGGTGACCCGTGCATTCGTACGCCTTGGGAAATCCTTCGCTGTGATTTTACAAAGATAATTGAGGGCTGAGGTTGTTTCTGGCTTCTTCCTCTAGCTGCTACCCCAGCTTTAGGGTACAGCTGACCTCTCGCACAGCAGCAGAGCATGTACGGTGCTGTCACGTAACACTGGGCTCCCATGGGGCTGCTCCTTGCTAGGCTGAGGGGCTCTTTCTCCTTCTGCCAGCCAGGCTACCCCAAGCTGCAGGTCACATTTTAAAATGATTTCCTCAATTCGCAGTGATGCTGAGTAACAGTGACAGATGCCTGCTCAAATGATGCTAAAGCCTTGAAAAACAGTCACAAGCCTCAGATGGGGCTTTAGTGTTATCCAAGGCTTTGGAGAATGGGAATTGCTGGTTGTGGCGTGTAGCTGTCTACGCTCTTCCTCCCTGCTCCACCAGCACTTCATCTTTGCCTTTGAAAAGGCAGGCAATTCTGATTGCACTTTCGCCTCATGCATCTGGTTTCCTTGGTGCTCTAAAGCCCATTGGCATCTCTTCAGGCCAGCCTGCAGCCCTGAAGCCATGTTAGCTATTTGAGGATCTCTGCACTTAGGAGTACCTTGGGCTGCCTGGCTCACTACAACCTCTGGGGTGCAAAGTTCTGCTGTTGTTACTTCCCTGCTGGCCACGTGAGTGTTCCCTGTGCCAGGGTCTAGAAGATAAAGTAGTTTCTCATGGGAAAAAAAGCAGGAATTGTCATCCCAACTGATACAAATAAGGGAAGAGATGGGGTAAGATAAACATTTGCATGCCCATTTGCCTGGTTTTTAACTCAAAGCTTCTCATGGGTTCTGTGGCGTTCAAGGGACTTCTTCCCACCCCCCTCAAATTTCCTCATTTTCTGCATCATTTTCTTTGGCTTTCATCTAGGGCTGAAAAGAGACAAGGCATGATTAGAACTGGATAAAACATTTTCAACACGACTGGCTTCCATAAAAAGCTATTCTGTCAAAATAGAACTGTGTGAAAATCTGTCAGTTTAGATAAAGACAGTAGCAGGACAGCCTTGGGGCCAGAGGGGAGGATCCAATGTCAGCTATTGAACTGATGCATATATCTAGCTCTGAAGGCTTCACTTCTTATAATGAACACAACAGTTTAGGAAAGATGGTTACCAACACCCTGTGTATCCCATGGCGCTTTGCTGAGTGAGAGGATGGTCCTGCCTTGAGAGGATATGGATACTGGGAAGGCTTAAACAGATCCTGGCCTGATTTAGTTGGGGGATTCAACATATACATGAGTTACAGGATTAACTTGCTGCTGCTGAGGAGCCCCATGGGTGCAGCTCCAGCCCTGTCCTCAACTACAATGATGAACAATTGGTTAAAAATGTAAAGCAGGTTTTCAAAGCAGCTTGTAGCAGCACGGGCGCCAAGAACAGATGTTGGAGCTTGCCCTGTAGGGCTTGGTTCTTCACAGATGCAGGACTAATTTGGCACCTGATTTCCCAGGCTGGTGGTTTACACAGCAGCCGACAGTGTGCGTGGTTGGGATGACTGGAACTTGTTCACTGTAGGATCAGGTAAACCCTGCTCCATCTGACAAAGAAGTAGTTGCCAGAAGGCCCTTTGAGTGCAGACTGTGACTTTGAAAACGGGTGCTTGTTACATGCTGAAATCCTGGGCAGGCTGTTGGAAAAACCAGGTTTGATTTCCATTAGCTGGTAGGGAGCAGTATGCTAAGAAGCGCAGGGTGTGAGGATCACAGTGTGAAGTCCTTGTGGATCTGGGTCTGCTGTGCGAAAGTGTGTTTTCTCTTCTAGGAGCCTAAGAGCTCGAATGAAGTGGGATTTTTATTCCTAAGAATTCAATGCCTGCAGCTGTCTGTTTTGAAGTCAGAGAGAAGAGTTAGAGCTGCTGACGGTGACAAATACCAAAGGGGTGGAAGTGTTTCCCTGCTCTAATAACTCATGCTAATGCAACCCGAAGCCTCCACCACTCAGTCAGGGGAGCTGCAGGCATCCCAGCTCTGCGATCAGGGCAGCCATTCTTCACTTCCCCCTCTGGCACTCAGATGAGGTTGCAGTCTCCCAGGAACATCTTTTACCCTTCATTTTTCCAGACCCGGACTAACTGCTGCCTTCCCCTCCATTGCCAACATCCCTGCTCACTTCACTCCTGTACACACACAGATAGCAGGGAGATAACCCCTGCCTGGGCAGTCCGGGATCCTCAGGAGGTGCTTTTGAGTAATATGAGCACAGGGGAATGATAGAAAACATACAACTGGAATAAACATTGGAGTAAGCTTCTGGGAAATAATCCTGGGCCAATCAGTGTATCTGTACATGGGTGATGCTTTGTCCAGCACATTTGGAAATCCTGGTCAATCTATCAGCTACTTCTCTTTTTCTCGTGAGTAAAACATCTGTGGGTGAAAAAAAGGATAATCCCAGACAGCCCCTGTTGTATGGTAAGCTTTACACAGGAAAAAGAGTCTCTGCTCCTCCAAAGTTCATTTCTTGGGCTGAGGAGCTGATAGAGAAAGTGACCATGAAAAGCAGCATGAGAAATAAAAGCCTCCAAGACAGCCCAGTGGTCATAGCAAACCAGTACTGCAAATGTTTAGAGTTTGGTCCCATTCCTTTGACATAAAGCAGAGTTTTACCCCTGATTCTTGGGATATCTGGGAGCAGACTCCTGGGAGTTGCAAACCTTTGCTATATATCACCTCCTCTCTCCTGCTGCCAGCTACAAAGCATTTCTGCTGCTCTTCCTTGAAAAAGAGGATAGCATATTGTGTGGTTAGTAGTATTGCTGTCCCTCTTTTGCGGATGGTTTTTCCATCCACTTGTTCCCCAACCATAGCCCAGTTCTGGCTATGAAATCCTTTGCCTCATGAATCATTTTCTTCCAGCAGCTTTTGAATACACTTTTTTTGGTACATGCAGTCCCTCAGTGACAGTTTTTGGGAGGCTTGAAACATCCTATTGACCCGTGCAGGTGCCTCTTGAAGTCACTGAGGTTTGTGCTTGGTTTCAGAGGGGACAGCATCCAACAAGCTGAAGTGTTTGCTTTCCAGGTAAAAGAATACCAAGAATGAACCTTGATGTCTCACCTTCTTTCTTTTCCTTCCTCTTTGCAGGAATGGACATACACATACAACCACCACGTCCGCCAGCAACAGCTGTGCTTGTCTGTGTACACCCTCTTCCCTGGTTCCCAAGTGCTGCTGTCACCATGCAAAGAAGGTGACAACAAGCAGGTGAGCCATTTCATTCATCCCCCATTTTCCTTGCAGTTCCCTTTCTTTCAGTATAGTATTACTGCACATCAAATGGCCCGTGTGCTCCGACTTCATCCGGTAGGTACAGTCGATCTGGGAGTACAGACTCTGGCCTGTTCAGCCCTTTGCCTCTTAAATGAGTGTGTTGATAAGGATGTCTATTAGTGCGGGTGGTGATCTGGATACTTATCTGCAGAAGTCAAACCAAAACTGGCAATTTAGTTCACACAGGCTGCCAGTCAGCCAGCAGATGCTAACATTTCTCTGCAATTAATCATTGAGCTGGCATTTGAACCAGCGACCTGGGGAAAAAGCTGTTAGTAATATATTATCTTCCTGAAGCCAAGCAAAGGCTGAGCTTAAATGAGTGTGCTTCTGATGGGAGAAATGCTGAGTGTGTGCTCTGCTCAATGTGGGACTGGGGACCCTGTACTTCCCTGCATCAGGCCACAAAAGCTTAGTGACATCTGTCCTCTTGATGGTGGAACAGCATAGTAAAGGCATGAGGAGGAAACTTGTTTACCCCTGTTTCTCCTCTTGTATGTCTCTCCTCAGCGATGGGGTAAAGTTGGGTCACACATTGAACACATAGCTTCACGCTTCTGTTTGGACACTGAGACGATTGGGGACACGAATGAGAGTACCAAAGAGCTTGTCATCAATCCTTGTGAGAGCACAGCCATGAGTCAGCGCTGGGACATGGTGATGTCTTGACCTGCTGGAGGACTTACACAGCGGGGATGGGCACTGAAGCGTTGCTACACGCAGCCAAGATGCACCAGATGGAGTTCAAGTGCAAAACCACTGGGTGTCCTTGTGTACTATGGGACAGGAGAAGGATCATTCAAATAAAAATAAGGGCATGATGCTCCAGGTTGAACAACAAATGTCACCTGCAAGACATGCAGCCAGTATTGGCCTGTTGGGGGCCATACATTCAAAGAGAAGGGATGGCAAGAAAACAAACTTGGAATGTTTTAGAGGGATACCGGAGCTCCTTCGACGGGCCCTGCAGAACTTCGGTGTGCACAGGACAGATTAATCTCTCTGGAAACACAAGTAGAAGAGCCTTGGAGACCAAAAGGAGACTTGGACTCGGAAAAACAAGCATCTCAATAGCTTTTGGGGGGTGAGGCTGGTGTGCCAGCAGGGATGTGCCAAGGGGTGCTAAGAAACATCACCTGGGATCAAGTGGCAAACACTGATTTATCATTGCACTTTTCATTGCTGTGGATGAGTTTGTCTTCTGCAGACAGCACGGGTGGAGCTGTGTCGCACTTTTGAATCTGTATCTGATCGACGTACGTGTTGTGTATGCAGAGGCAGCGGGGTCATTTATGGCTGTGGCCAGGATCAAACCAGCAAGTAGCAGGGGAATCCTGCTCTGTGCTAACTGCACATGGGGGTTGTTGAATCTCCAAAGCCCAAGGAAACAGAGGATTCAGTGTGTGAGATTAAAGGATATAAACTGCTGTGAAGCTGGGAGGAAAGGCAGTAACATGGTTATTTCTGCTCTCTGAAGGCCATGGGTGAGCCTTGATCACTGAAAACTCCCCTATAATCTCACTGTGTGTCTCTCACTGCTTCAGATCTGGACTAAGTCAAATTTTCACTTTTCTTCCATAAAAGTTATAGTTTTGGTAATTGAAGGTAATTGTGTCATATTTCTGTTTCCCAATTTCCCAACTGCAGAAGAAGGCACTCCCCATGAGATGCTGCTACCAAAGGAACAGAGAAGGTAATTAAAACTAGAGACTGCTCTTAGAATGAAAAGGAATATTACTTGGTATTTATTCCCAGGTAGCTTGTAGCCCGAGATGTGAAGTACTGAAGAAAAGGTTTGGGATTCCCCCAGGCACACTTGTGAGCAGGGAACCCTGAGTCACAAATACCCCTCTCCCAAAGGCGTTTTGCATAGGCAGACCTGGCAGAAATTATTTCTTCAGCTTTTGGAGACATATCATTAACCAGGGGTCATGCCCAGTGCTATCACTATATGTGAGTGAGGTGACTGCCGAAGAAGAATAGGACAGAAGACCTCAGAAGGGGTCTTAGGAATGGTCCTAGGACTGGAAGTTTCTTTCCAGCCTCTTTCAGAGCTGCTCCCACTACAGCAACAAGTAACAGGTAGTGAATCACCAAGAGTTGTGCACACAGTTCTTGTGTAGTAACAACTCTCGAAAAGAACTTGCGCAGGGCTATCAGTGTGACTTGGCAAAAGATAGTTTGTGTTGCTAAAAATGCTAGGGTTTAATGAAAATCCTATCCTCTGTTTCATGTGCTGCAAACTACAGGTAAAATACTATAAGCTTTGAGCCTTCGAGTGCTCTCAGCATCCCTTCTTGAATAAACTGCTGGCTTACAGGATTTTACTGCCTCAGTTTCTCCTCCCTCAGTGCTGGGAGAAAGTCGTATGTGTAGATCTGCTTTAGAGGCAGAGCCAGTATAACTCTTTAGGTACAAAAGGTCACACGGTATAAATGCTTTCCGTGTGCTGCAGTGATTACTAACTTCATCAAGCTCCCTTGATGCAAGCCTCAAGGACTTCTGTTATGAAAGGGCTGGAGCAAGCTGTCATTTCGTGGCAGGAGATGGCATTGTTTCCATGTCACCAGTCTGCGCAGGAAACAAAGGGAAGCACTTAAAATGGAATGGACCCATTTTACAAAGAAAAGGTAGTGACCTTGGGCTCCTGCTATTTAGTTGAACCAGGGAAATATTACACCCACTTTTCATACTGGTGATGACAAGTGAGTGGCAGTAATTCCCTGTCTAGTGCTCACAAGGAGAATCAGCTCCCAACAGCTTGAAACTTAACGTGTTCACACCTGTACTGTGCCTACAGCCCAGGACTGCCCAGTTGCTGGCACTTTGATTCTGAGAATTCAAAGAGATTAAAAACTTGGCATCAGTTTTAAAGTCCAGCATCTGGCAGGTACTCTCTGAGCAGCACCTCAGACCTTCCTAGCTTTATTAGTTTCCACCAAAGCTGAAAATACCAGTTCTGCTGACAGCCAAAGCTCTCTAAACATGTACTTCTTTGCCTTAGCAGAAACAGCTACCTCACTACGAGTGTGTGTGGGACCTGCAGGGATGTGTTCCAGGAAAAAGTTGTTTGACCAGCTTTTCAGCTCTCTTTTGTGAAACCCAAATGCTATACAAAACCCCTCCTATCCCAAAATGCAGGCTAAGGTGATCACTGTGCACTTGTATGGGTGGTGGAAGGTAGGCAGTGGGGAAGGTGACATCAGGCATAGTGTCCCCTACCAGAAAGCAGCATCGTTCAGCTGAGTCTCTAGCAGGCACAAAAGCTACGAAGTACGTAACAGACCTTGGGAGCAGCAGCCACTTAGCAAGCTGGTGATAGTGTCTCATGCATCAGCTGTAACCCTTAGACTGCAGCTTATTTCATGGTCCAAGAAATGAGATTAACCCTCAGTGTTTTTGGAGCAGCCTGAAGGTATCAGCCTGACTCCTGGGAAGCTTTATATAAGCAGGCAATGGACCTGCAGTCTCCAGAGTTATCCCAGATATGGCATTTAGCAAATCTTCTGCTTAGCATCCCTGCAAAGAGACCTTGCATCATGTCAGGGGGAAGGTTAACCGCTGCTGAAAGCCAACACATACCTTTATTTCATTTACTAAAATACACTGGAGACAGATGAACCTTTTTTGCTTTGTATTTGTTACTTGCCCAGACATCTATTATCATGCTGTGCAGATACACCTGACATTGATAAGTGTATCTAGATGGGCTCCTGTGCATATACCTCCTAAGCCCTAGTGTCATTTGGCAGTAATGCTTTTTGGTAATATTTTGCACTGACTTGAAGGAAAAAGATAGTAGAAAATATGGTTCTAATCCTGGCTGTTGAGCTTTGTGACAGCCTTTATGATTTCTAGGTAAGTCACTTCTTGTGCCTTGGGAAAATTGGATTCAGAACAGGAAACTCAGGGCTAGAACTTTTAAAAAGCCAACCAAGGCTATGCAAAAAAACCCAAACAACCAAAATGCACCTTAGCCTTCCCCTTCCCTCCCAAAGGAAATCCATGTTCCAGTGAGAACAAATCTATCTGGTTTTAGTTGGGCTGGGGAAGTCTACCTTGCTGCTTATGTGGTTTCCACATATTTTATGCTCAGCTTCTTCCTGTAAGAGCACAGTACTATGAGATAGCAACACAAAGCATCAGTGATTGGAACCTCAGCTTACAACATGCCAATGTTAGTGATTTTGTAGTGAAGAGATGGAAACTGAATTAGATCTTTGATTATCCATTGATGCAAGAGGAAAATGGCGCTGGTGGGACTATGGTTCAAGACAAACACCAGGCCCGAGTGCTAATCCCTTCTTCTGCTTCAAGGAGCAACCTGGGATAGCTTACTTCATTTCCCTGCCTCAGTTTCCCAGACTTTTAGAGAAGACTGAATGTTTTGAACAGAGAGAAAGCCAAGAATTAGTTTTCGTTGCATGCAATACCAGCAGTACTGGGCTGACAGTCTCTGGAGTTAGCTCCATGGACTCTTATTATCTGTCTGTGCAGGATCTGGTTCACATGGAGTTAATTTTCCTCATAGCAGCCTGTATGGTGCTGTGTTTTAGACTAGTGACCGAAACAGTCTTGATAACACACAGTGTCTTAGTTACTGCTCTGCTTGCACAGTGTCAAGGCCTTCTCCGTCTCTCCCTCTGCTGCCCCAGAGAGTAAGCTAGGGCTGGGTTGTTTGGATCTTTTTCTTTCCTTTTCCTTCATTTATTAAACTGTCTTTATGCTTTTCTCACTTTTGATCTTCTTTTTCCCTCGTCCCGTTCGACAGGGGGTGGGTAGGGGCTTAGCTGCTTAAGCCCACTGGGGTGCGTAGTGTAACAGGCTGGTATTCTTCGTGGCTTGGATGCTGATCACAACTGTGCAACAAGATCTGTGCCGCTGAAATTTCAAATCTTAAAAGCTTCAATGAAAAGCTATGGGCTAGAATTGTTTGTAGAAGTGGTAAAGGAAGCCAAATCAAGCAGATTACACACAAACAGCAGAAGAAACTGTAGCTCATTTATGTTCTGGCTAAATTAATTTTGAATGATGAGTCCAGCTCCAATTTTAATCTTACGTGGCTGCTTTAGGTGGCTGAAGAGTTTAAGGAAAGCCTTGTATAGGTGTCCAGCTTACATTGAGACATAAGGGCTGAAATCCAGTGGAATTATCCAAGATTTATGGATGTTTTCCATGTGTCCACTGTTCTGTTATTCACTGGAAGTGCCTTCAGAACCCTGTAAGAATAAAAACCTGTTACAAGCTACTACTTCTCCAACTGAGTCTAATTAAGTTTCAAGTTGAGCTGCATTTTAGCTTAGAGCTGACAAAAAGCAACATATAAAATTGCAGGTAAGAATGCTGCTTTTGTGGTGTAGGGGGCTGTTTTGTTTTCTCTGTTATTACTTGGGCACTGAGGAAATCCAAGCTGCTTGCTTGTGATGTACAAAAGAAAACATGACTTCGTTTCAAGGCTGGGTTTTGTCTAAGTGCTGGTCTAGTAACTAGCTATTGACTGTCCGTCGTGAGCGATGTCTCTCGTTTTCCTGTGATTTATGTGAAAGAAGTGTGAACTGCAGCGTGACCTGGCCACGGGCTGAAGGGGCTCTGCTTTGCCCAAGCGAGCAGCACTTTCAGCCTGAGTGACTCAGAGCTACACCATAGGGTCAGGTTTGTAATACAGCACCAGAGCAAAGTCCACCTCATCCTCAGTTTTCTTACTGAAAAGAGCATGCTGTTCCAGATGGAATGACGAACTTCATTTGTAAGACAGAAGTAGCAATATGTTTATTGATATAAAACAGTGATTTAGCAAAGTCTGTTAGTAAATGCAACAGTGATTTAGCAAGATTTGATGGCAAGGTACACTTGAGTATTTACTGCATAGAGGACAGGAACAGACAAAACTGTTAGGGAGAAACTCCCATTGAGTCATGAGGATCAGAAAGGCTCCTCTTGTGTTCTAAATTCTTCAGAGAGGAGTCTTGGTGTTGTTAGATCCAGACTCAGCCTCAGATTTGGTCAACAGTTTATGCCTAAAGGATTATATATGCACAATCAATCCTTTATATCACTTAGCTAAGATTTTAAAGTTTAGCATGCTGTTACTCACTTACCAAGGGTCTGTTGTGGCAAGGAATCTCTCAGCCTCGAGGAGTAACCTTGAGAGATGTCCCTGCTCAAGGGGAGATCCTCCTGTACAGACCACTGCTGTGCAGGAGAGCTTGGTGGGCCCTGGCCTGTCCACTATTTATGGAGTAAGATAAGTGATTTATAGTCACATTTGTATATTGACTACAGAAATAAGGGTTTTCTCCAAACTTGGCTTGAGTCGGACCTTGACTGGGACTGTGGTTATGGTGGGGTGCATGTTGCTTACATTAGTCCTTGGCTACTGTGGTGTTATCTGTCTCCTCAGAGTCACTGAGTTGATGCAGCCATCACAGCCACACATCCGTTACCACCACCACTGGTGGTTATCACCTGAGCAGAGTTCCAGGCAATAAAGGTCAGGGGGTGGGGGGGAGCACACCACACATGTGCCTCTGCAGTGCTCCTGTGGTCCTTCAGAGCATCCCTGCTTGTGGCAGGTATCAAACATGCACTACGCTAACTCTGACCATTGAGGTATATAATGACCCGTATGTCTGTTCTGTAGAGGATCATGTAATGGTTTGGGTTGGAAAGGACCTTAAAGATCACCTAGGTTCAGCCTTCTGCCACGGGCAGGGACACCTTCCACTAGAGCAGGTTGCTCCAAGTCCCTGTGTCCAACCTGGCCTTGAACACTGCCAGGGATGGGGCAGCCACAGCTTCTCTGGGCACCCTGTGCCAGCGCCTCAGCACCCTCATAGTGAAGAATTTGTTCCTAATATTTAATCTGAATCTCCCCTCTGTCAATGTAAAGCCATTCCCCTCTGTCCTATCAGTACATGCCCTTGTAAAAAGTCCTCTCCAGGTTACTTGCAGCCCCTTTAGGCACTGGTAGCTGCTCAGAGGTCTTCTTGGAGCCTTCCCTTCTCCAGGCTGAACAAGCCCAACTCTCTCACCTTGTCTTCATGTTCGTGCCTCTGCAGCAGTCAGATGCAGTATCATGCCTCCTTTTCCCAGCATTGGAGAAGTTGCCTGAGCCTATTTTGATGGAGGTCAGCATCCTGGTACTGTAACGCTGTTCTGGCATTTGAAATGTTTTAGACTAATCAGTGTTAAAAGCACTTACAGCAGTTTCCATGAATTCTGATCCTGCTAACAATTTCTGGACCACCCCATCGATATCCAGCCTCTTTTCTCTAGCAGAGATGATTGTTTTCTCTAAATGCAGTCAGACTCAAAGTCTACATGTAGTCACAACCTGATCCAAGGGTATTATTAACATTAGCTCTGATCCTCTTGGGCTAAGCCAACACTATTTAGAGTTTTACTGGACTGTAGCTGCCCCAGGCCACTGACAACAAGGACACGCAGCAATGATCATTTCGCAAGAAGCAAAAGAGAATACAGTTTTGGGAGAGAGTGCTTCTAATCCTCATCCTGAGGCTGCTTTCCTCTCCTTACTAACCCTTGGGGAGTTGGTCTGGGGAGGGTTGTGCACAAGCTAAAGCGAAGGGGAGTTTTCCTGGAGGCCTGGCAGTGGTGGGAAGAACACTCTTGACATATGAGCTGATGGAGGGCATTGCCCATGGGTTCACAAGATGCACAATGAGCTATGGAGGTATGATGCTGCTGCAGCAGGTCAGGTGAGACCAGGGAGTAACCAAGGATGCTACAAATCATCTGAGTATGAAAACACCTGCTCCCACAGTGCAGAGAGCCTCTGTGGATCTCAGGTCAGCACCCTGCGCTGTCAGGGTTTATTTTGGCTGGTAACTCATCCAGTGACTCTGAATGTCTGTCCCAGAATGCTGTAAGGGTTAAAAGAAACCTGCTTATCTGCTCACAGCATATTTTTGCTTCTGTTAATGAAACCACTGTTAGAGTGGCAATGGATTATTCAGTGTCTTGAAAATGAAACCTTGATCTGGACACAGCACATATATTGATAATAGGCATTACTCGTCCTGTCTCTGCAGCCTTGCATTGCCAAACACTTTGTATGTTTGCAATGGATCCTTAGCTTGAAAGATCACAGCCGTTGCATCTTGAAATTGATTTTCTTCTGCAGAGAAATGTTTGGAGCAAAACCTAATTTGGTTTGTATAAACTACATTAGAGAGAAGATATCCCTCAGAGTACATGGGATCACTTTTGAAGCCATTTTCACCCTACTGTGAATAACAAGTTGCAGAATAAAAGGAATCTCTTACAGCTGATCTGATCTCTACCCATCTATGAGTTGGCTCTGCAATCAGATAAACCTATCTACTCTAATTCAGGACAGGTGTACTATGTTTCCCAATCATATTAAAGAAACTCATAAAGCCTGGTGGTGGAACTCAAAGTATATTACCAGGGCAAGCAAGGCAGCTTTATCTGCTCTGAGGGACTTGCCTTGCAAAGAAGAAGTCAGGCTGCTCCTGCTGCCTTCAGGAGGCAGCAAGCTGGTCTGTAAGGTTCTACTGGCCTGCCAGTTGGTAAGTGGTGGTTCTGGAGGGTCATGCATGCAGCTTGCTTTTATCTCTAGGTAGATTCAGTGTCTTGTATTTTCCTTTCCTCTTCCTCTGGCTGATGCTCCCCTTTCAGTGTGGTCCTCGGCTGGTGTCTGCTTAGGTACCCTGGCAGGCAACCTACAGAAAACAACAAAACAGAGAGCATGCTTTAAAGGGAAAAGCAGTGAGAGGGGGGAAAGAAGCACAACACAATAAAATCTCACCTTTTCTTTTTTCCCTCCTTCCATCCCTTCTTCCTTCCTCTCCCCGTCCTCCCCATCTCTCTTGGTCTTTTGTATTAGGTTTTCCTGATGTGTGTTAACATCTAATTTTTAGGGTATCTAAGAGGCATTGGGGTTTAGGACACTACTTTTGTGCTGGAGATACAGGTGCATTTGCAATCCTGTCTGGAGTCAGCCCCTCTCTTACCTCAGCACAAGGCTGCCAGCTGCGCTTGTGCCAAGACTAGACTGGGTATGGTTTGTGGGTCCTGCATTGCTGTTTTCCTTTGGCAGGAGTGTTACCCCCAAACAGGAGCAGATGGACTCCTAGCAATAGATACCAACTCAGCTTGTCCCTGAGACGATGGGAAAAAGACTGTGGCTGACGAGGGACGGGGGACAGAGTGACATTCATAGCTGAGCTTGCCGTTTGTTTCAGAAAGCAAATCTTCTGTTGGTTTGCCTGTATGCAGCTGTGGAAATGAAAGGTCCCATATTCATGTGTCACAATAATCAATGGTAGTTGTCAAAAGGTGCCAGAGAGCATAAGCATCCAGAAGGGAAAGCAAAGATTCATGGTGCATCAACTGGATTTTGTAAGAAGTAACTGGATTGGGGGAAGAAAAAGAACATGTCCTTAACCTGACTTCAACTTTTTGTGTCAAACAATAACAGCAGTAGCTGTAGGTGGGTGGATGGATGGATGCGAAGGGACTACACATTATCCAGTCTGTGTTTTAAAAGGTCAGCCCTGATTTGTTTTAATATGAGGCAATGGAGAGTTTCTAAATCCTGTGTGCTCAAGTGTGCAGGGCTGTGCTGGGGCCTGGGGAGCTCTATCTCCAGAGGCTTACAGTGATAGCTTCTGGAGGATCATTGATGGTGAGCTGTACATGCACTGGGTATTCCTGGTGTGATGTGCCTGCCCCCAGGACTGATGCCAACCTCAGTGGCACCAGTGGAAGCCCATTTACCTCTGGTGGGACCCCAATGGAGTGAGAAGCCAGGTCTGTTCAGGCAGTTGGAAGTTGTTCCTTGGAGGCTGCTCTTTCTAGGGCACTTGGCTGGCTGGTGCATCCTGCAGCCTACTTGTTGGCATATTATCAGTTAATTTAAATTACTCAAATAAGCCCTTGTGAGTGCATGAGACCAAAGGGTGTTAGTGGGCATGATGACAAGGAAGGCTTTTATGAGCAATTTCATAAAGCCAAATCCTCAGGAACTACTAAGGCCATAATTGGATTTGAAGATAGTGCAATTCTTTAGTTTTCTCCCTCTTTTTTCCCCCCTCTTTCTTTCTTTCTGGTATCAAATCCAGGAAAAAATTGGAGAACTCAGTTCATTCTTCTGAAGCCAAGAGTGTGGCTGCAGGCTCTTTACTCAGTAGCACAAGGGGATTGCAACTTCATACCAAGTAGCCTGGGAGAAGTGTGAGCATGAATGTAGAGTGGTCTTTTCCTGTAACCATGTGGATCCCTTGTATATGTGCCTTGAAACAGCCTCCCAAGCCTTAGGAGCAATTAATAATGAAATCAACTAATAATAAGATCTGCAACACAAAGAGGAAACTAGCCAGTATTTTGTTATGGGCAGAAAATGAGCAGACCAGCAGGGGACATGCTGATCGTGTCTGCTTCATGTTGTCTCTATAATCGCAGCTAAAGTTTTAACAGCCCAAGAAGATGAATTACCCACTCTAACCAGCACAGGAATCAGCATGGGGTTTATTAGAAGCAGGCTATCATTTAACAATGTCAAGAGTGTATTTATTATTAAACAGTAGATTCCACAGTCTAAATGGAAAACCATTACTCCTCCTTAGACACCAAACGAGGTATCTTCATAAAGCCAAATGGCCAATATGTTGTATGCTTGTATGAACACAAATATAGTGTCCACTTTACTGGACCTCAGGGCTTTCTATGTTTAGCTAGAGGCAGATAAACTGAAATGTTTTAAGCTACTGGAGGACAAAGCTGTACACATGCTAGTTTTGACTTTCAGAACTCCCTACTGACTTCACCCCAGTGATTTGGTGAGAAACCAGAGAGGATTCTGGGTTCCCCACAGAGGTGGTGGTTAAAAGTGGTTACATGTGGACCATGGTACAAAAAAAATACACAAGAAAAGTCTGTGCTAGCAGCTGGACTGTTTTCTAATATGCACTGTGTATTTTCAGCCCAGAGATTGCTTACAGTCCTTCCCTTTTCCTTTAGACCAATGTCCTTGTCCATAGGAAGACCAATCAGTAAAATGTATGGTAATACACAGCAAAGACTCTGATTTTATTTATTGCTACATTAAGCTACCCAATATGGAAGCATAAATAATATAGTTCCTGTAAACTACCACTTAATGTAGTAATCTTTCAAGCTGGATTTGTGGGAAAGGCTTGGTGCTGGCCATGTTTTCAGTCCAACTTTGCAGGTCCAAAGCATTTCTGTAGCACTAACAAAGATATAATGCTCCCAACCTATAGCACAGCCAAACAATTCTAAGCATTTCACAGTTCTGCTATTGCTGCACAATCAAATATCAATCACAGCGATAGTCTTTGGTCTAACTTTGAGAAGGAGTCACTGGGCACGGCCATCTGACTAATGTGACCGTCGACATTTGTGGGCAGTCACAACTGGCTTTGAACATGGCAAAGCAAATCTTTCCATTGCAATTTATGAGGCCTTCTGAGCTATATTTTTAACATTTCCTCCTAATGGTCCTGATAGGAGATTCTTTGGAATATGGCAAAGCAGATTTTCAGAATTCGGGGCCAAAGTGCAGAACGAGCTGAGAGGTGGGGCAGGAATGGAGCAAACAGAACAGGCTGACTGCTATTAATTTTCATCCTTTTTTAACAGCTATCCAGGAATACTCAATTTTTGAAGTTTAATATTATACTAATTTCTTAAATTAATGTCACTTTCAATTAATTGCCGTCATTTCTCAAATTAGGGACTTGAGAATATACTAGACTGGAACTGAGACATGTAGCTATACAGACTTAATGCTGGTCTTTAAACCTGCTCTTCACCAAAGGTTGCTTTGTGTAAAGTAAAGTGAACCAGCTGACTTTTCTGGTGCTGTTTCTTCTCATGCATTTGGAAGGGGACATATCAAATGTCTATTTGAATGTATTGGGAATTGAATTTGCCTCTCTATATATGGGACATAATACCTGCTGTTTGTCTAGGGCATGGATCTACATGGTCTTCCTATAGTAAGACTTTCAGATAGCTTCTCCTTCAGCGTTCAATGTGCCCAGTCAAATTTAAAGTCCTTTTGTGTTTCATTGCTATTACCATCAGCTACTTCTTCTGCAGAACACAGTCTGTCACTGTTCCCTGAATTACCTGTAACTACTATCCATGATCAAGCCACAAAGCGGATTTGATATCATCTCAACAGGAATGATTTTCATCTAAGCATGATGAGTACCTCTTGCACTCCAATAGCCTGGATTTGAGCCATGCATAATTTTTGCATTAATTATATCATTACTGTTTAATTGCTGCAATTAGCAGCATCTCTTCCCCTGAGCCATCACTGTCATTAGATGGCCTCCACATTAGAACAGGCTCTCACTTCTGCAAGCTCCCACCTATTGGGGCAACCAGTAGGGTATATGGGACGTCCACACAGAAAATAATTACTTGATCCTCAAATGACAAGTCTGATTGTCTTCTGCAATATAAGTGTAAGCAGGAAGAGTTTCTTCTGAGGATATTGAAAACCTGTGTTCAGTTGACCAAAGAGAGTACCCGAGCTGCTACCTCTTCATTGTGAAAACACCTGGAACCCTGCAAGGTGAATGTAAAATGGTACTTCTCTGAAATGGTCATTTTCATATCCTCTTTGTGTAGCTTCTGATGGTTATGCAAAGTAAAGGGAAGCTGAATCAGGCCTCAATCTGAATTTTAGGGAGCTTCATAAACTCAATTTGTATGTCGCCATGATAGTAAGTGCACCTGGAAGTGATATGCATGTTGTTTATGCTAGGAAATGAAGACCAGCCTGGGAGTGTGTATCAGGAGGCAGACTGATGCTTAGGTAAGTGTGACCACGTTCTTCAGAAGTACTATACAGCATTATTAAGGGTGGAAGAGACCTCTGGAGATCATCTAGTCCAACCCCCATGTCAAGGCAGAGACACCCTGAGCAGGTTACACAGGGACGTGTCCAGACAGGTTTTGAATGTCTCCAGAGAATGAAACTCCAGACCCTTTATAGCTGGTCACATAATGCAGAAAGGGGTTCAGTTCACAGCTACTAGGATGATGCTTCTGGGAGACCCAAATGCTTCCTACTGTCTGGTGAAAATGTTAAATGGTGGACTAGTGACAGGAGTGTCATCTGATAATTAGCTAGCTTGACTTTTGGTGTCATCTTGTGAGTGCTTTAAGAATCTGCTGCTGCACCTGCAGTGGACTAGAGCACCCTCATGATATTAGCCAAGTACCAAAGTCCGTGCTTCCATTCTGTAGAGGAAAGAGCTGGTTTCTCTGAATTAATCACTCTTCCAGTAATCTGACCAGCCCTTAAGAGATAGTGCAAATTAAAGCTATATTCTGTTACTCAGAAATAATATTAGCTCTTTAAGGAGAGTCATGCTTTGTACATGACTGTTGGACTCGGGAGGCTTCTGTGTATGTCAATCTCCGATCTCCCACTCAGTGTTATCTGCTAATGGCACTATCAGCCATCATTACTTTACTGCACAATATCCATCAAGCAACAAACCCTAGTATTTATTTAACAGCAGGAAAAGAGTTTTTTGTGCCTTTAAGACATTCTGCCTTAAATAATGGTCAGCCACCCTTCCAACTGCATAAAATTCCTTCATCTTGAGTATGAACACCTTGAGTAAAACAGAAAGAAATGCAAATTCCTCCTTTTAATTCTCAGTGATACTTTTTTTTATATATATTTTTCCCTTTTTTCTTTTGATGCGTGTGATGAGAAAGCTCTGTGTGAGCTTCTGGAGGCTTTTTTTCCTTGCAATGGCAATGTTTCTGCTGGGAGTTCTTATTATTGTTGCGTTCATTTGAGTTTGCTTACACAGACAAAAATCGCTCAAGCAAAATCACTGCTGATCACTCTGCAAGTGGGAATGATGTTAAGGTGACAGTTACACAGGCTGAGTTGTGTGGATATAAACCATCTTCATGGGTTGGAAAAGTCGCCTTGGGGGGCTCAATCTTCACTTTCAAGTACTTAGTAAGAAAGGCAGCAATTACAGCTTGTGGCTTTGGGTCACTTGAAGTCACCCAGTGATGAACATTTATGCCACGTATTACCAGCTTTTTAAAAGGCATTGTTCTGTGCCAGCGGTTACCTGCTGTATAGGTAATTGTAAAACAAACTCCATATTCCAGTTGACACCCTTTCTAATTACATCTCACCTTCATTAGGCTATTAAAGTGATAAATGCTAGCAATTACATTGAACTCCAGTGAAAACCCTCTGTCTGTGGCATACACTGACTGCAATGTAAGTGATTTGCCCTGGAGCCTGGTGGAACTTCGTCAGTGCACTGAAGCCCTGAACAAAACAACCGCAAAAAGAAAAGGAAAGAAAGAAAAGAGCCTGCAAACAGCTTGGCTGATTAGAGAGTATCTGACAGTAAAGTCTATACCCAGCATTGAACCACACAGCTGGCTGGGGCTGATCTGCTGGCTGAGAGAGACAAATTCTTCTCAATTTAATTAGATCTGTGCAAGAGGGGGAAAGTGGGTGGATCTGGTGTGTGCTTCGATGTGGAATAAGGTGTTCAGGCACTGGTGGCTGTGCTGCGGTCCTGTGTGCTTCCTCTCCCCTGTTCTTGCACATACAATCTCTTTTGTGCGAGGAGGCACGATTCCTGGGGCTGGCATAGACAGGCATCGCTCTGTGCATGTGTGGGATTTAAATGTGCACTGCCACTTGTGCTCTGGCTCATGTGTGGTCGCTCACACGCGAGATGGACATGGGTGGATAAACAAAAAGCCACTTTCTGTCACTAGAAAGGGATACAGTGGTGGCACTTTGCAGGGGCTGTCAGGATCGCTGCACTGCGTGGAGGGGAAGCCATAAGGAGGATTCATAGAATCATAGAATAGTTAGGGTTGGAAGGGACCTTAAGATCACCTAGTTCCAAGCCCCCTGCCATGAGCGGGGACATCACACAGTCCTGGGTGTTGAGTTACCCCTGTGGCAGGGGGGGCCCTTTCTCCCCGGCAGTCCCAAAAGAGCGGGTGACATGTGGATTTTGGCTGATAAAAGACTTTGTCCCTGTTGAGTGATTTAGGTGAGGAGCAGAAGAGGGAGCAGGGGAGGCAGGGAAAGGAAGGGACATCTTCCTCCCCTCCTTCTATGTTGTTTTCTGCAGGGCTGTTTCTTTTACTTTTTTTCCTCACACTTCTCTGTGCCATTTTGCCCTCCCTTAAGTGCATTTTTCCTGGAGGAAAAGAGTGATCTCCCCTGAGTTAGAGTGAACTGAAAGCTGTATCTCCTCTGTCTCGGCTGCCCACAGGCCTCCCAGGGGAGTGGGAAGATGAACTGGCATGTTTGGAGTGGTGCTATTCAGCCTGTGTGTGGCTGGTGTCCATCAGAGCCATGCTATCATCCCGAAGGTGAAATCTGCCTGATTTCCTGAGCCTGGGTACCTTGGGCTGGCAACTACCCTGAGCCCAGCCCCCTGGGTTTAAGTGAGGAGTGGGGTGGGGAGCTCCTCCGCAGGTAGGGACCATGCCTGAGGGTTTGGAGTCACCTTGGGATGCCCATGCTGCGGTGGCTGGCTGGCGCCTGGCTGTATATAGCTTCAGAGCAAATGTTGCAGGTCTGCTCAATTACAATCTCATAGCAAATGCAATTTTAAAGCCTCACAACACTTTGTTATTGCCACGTGTGCGGTTC
>NW_009932234.1:56870-103225 GCF_000696875.1 Nestor notabilis
ATCAGCCAGCCACTGCAGGAGCAGATGTTCCTTTTCCTGATGGATTGAGCCAGCACAGGACATGGAATTATATTTATTTAATAAACATTATAGCTTCTGCAAACTTTTTCCTAAGGGTTTCTGTAGGGCAGGCACTATTACTGCCAAGAGCATGCCCTCAGCTGCACCCAGGCTTGCCCAGCTGCTCTTGGGAGCCAAACAACTGGGTGTTCCTACCAGAAAATCATTTCCCAGGGAAGGGCAGCCAAAGTCACCTCTTCTTATGATTTCTGATCTTCCTATGGACAGACTGAGGGCTTCTCAAATGCATTTGCTGTCTGAAATTATTTGCTGGATATGGCCATTAGTCATTTCTGATTTATGAATTTTTCAGTCTGTGAGCAGCTAAAATAAGGTATTTGAGATTCAAAATCCTGGCTGTGCTGATGTGTTGATTAGCTGGTCTGAATCCATTAAGGTACCTGATGTGTTTCTATTTTCTGACTAAAAAATCAGTGTGACCTTAACAGTGTTCTGTACTACTAAAAATAAGTCATTAAAATCCTTGGTAGTTGGGCCTATGCCTTAAGAATATGATCCAGAGTTAGGAAGAAACAGCTGTGGGCTGCTTATTGATGAATAATAGTGGTGGACTTCCCTCCAGCTTCTTTCAACAAGGCATAGATTTTTAATCCATGCATTGCCAGATCTGAGTATCTCACAGAAGCACCCTGAGCAAAGTTATCAGCATCTGTCACATACTGTTTCTTCCCTTTTACCAGAAAAAGACCCAGGTGGAAGAGGATGGTTTGTTTTGGTATGAGTGTCTTCTCTATTGAAGAGTGTTCCTAGCAAAGCTTTCGACATGTCACTGGCTACAGACTGGACACTTCACTAGTCTGTTGATGTGGAAATTCTGTGTGATTTCACCCAAAATGACAGAAACTCAGTCTACTTTCAGTGGCTTGTCTACTCAACGCTCATTTCACTTCCTGTGACTGAAAGCTTTGCTCAGAATACTAGTTGTGAATATATCCTTGCCAGTAAACTTATTTAGGAGCAAGTTTGAAGAAAAGTAACATGAAAGCAGCAGGAACCTGGAAAAAAAACAACCCAAAGCCTTTGAAAAAGAGGAAAGAGAATTCCTCAGAAAAGCAACAGAGGGATTACAGGTCTATTGAATGCCAGCCCATTGACCTGTCTCTCAAACAGAGATGTCCGTAGCCTCGCTGAACAAACTACCCTGCCACTGTCATTATGAAAGATGCTCTCAGACTGCCACCACCCAGTCATGTCCTGGCTATACGTCCTCTTGGTCACTGGGAGAAGCGAGAATAAAATCAATGGGAGTAACCTGGTTATGTGCAAGGGTGGAGTTCAGACCTGGTATAACTTCGAGTGAAACCAAAGGTGCTCGAGTGACTTTGGGACAGAACGCTCTGTGACCCAGCCCTGCTCTAAGAGCCACAGGGCTGGCTGGAGATGTTTGTAAATGATTTACTCAATCAAGAGTAAACACATCCATGTGTGATTCAAAGCCAAGCTCAAAATGAAGGATTGGTGCTAATGAGGCTTTCTGGGTGTTGCATTAGCTATAATTCTTCTTTGGGCACGACAATTCAGGCATTGATACCACTGCAGATGATGAAAGCGACACAAGTCAACTTTCCTGTGCTCACCTGACTTGCTGTTTGTGAGGAACACAACCCCAGGTAGTGGTCAACAGGTAGAGTCAGTGGATCTGGTCTTTGCAAATACTTATTTTTCAAGCACTTTTGATACAAATGGCTTTGCACAGATGCAGATGTGAGGACAGGCATTAAGAATGTGCTGTGGAGGAATGGTCAAAATGAAGAGCATGGGAGGGACATGTAGCATCTTCTGTTAGATGTATTAATACAGATGCAGATGAAAAGAAACAGGGAAGCACTCAGGCAGAAGGGCTTTTCTTCAGGTCTGAAACTAACCCTAAAAAGATTGATTTTTTTTGCTGGCTGGCAAAGAAGAACTATTATTCACCATGTGGCAGTTTGCAGATCCAAATTCCCTGCCAGCCTGGATCAGACTGCTTTCCTCTGGGGACAAAGTTTGTGGTATGGGCACATGCCACTTGGCCTTAGTGCCAGACTCAGGCCATTGTCATCTCCTGTTGTATTTAACAGTAGGGATGAAGCCTAGTCCATGGCTTACGCATGATGTGTCCACTGACCCCAGGCAGAGCTAAGGAGGTGTTGCTGCCTTGTCCCAAAAGATGTGCTCCCAGGTGCACTGAAATTGTTGAATCATTCTAGCAAAGTCAGTGGCCTTTGTTTTAGATCCTGAAGCCAGCAGGCAGTTGTGCAATAGTTTTATTGGGAAATCCGGGCCTTGAGCCAATCCATGGTTAGAGAAACAAGAATTTCAGGTGCGTTTCAGAGATGGACTCTTGAATTATAAATGGGAATTCATTTTCCAAATAAATACTTTCTGCTTTTGCTTTAGACTGTCTCTCTGTGAATGCTACACCACTCTGGAGTGCTGACAAACACCAAGGGGTTTAAAGCACCCAGGTCAAGCTCCTCACAGTGCCCAGATAACACAGCCCTGGCAGTGTCAACCACCAACTTCAGCCTGGTCCACTGTGAGTAGTGATGAGGAGTTGTTGAACTCTGCTCTTCACTTGCTCAGTGTTGAATGAGATAACGGGGTCTAACCTGCCTCCAAGCTACCACTGGTGGTAGTGGCAAAAAGGGCGAAGGGTGTGTATTTGGCAGGATGGGGATTTAAAAATGTGTATATCCACACTGTTGCAGGCCTGGTTACACAGCAAGTAAATCAAAGGCATAGAAACCTTCATAAAACATAATTTTTATGGTAATCACTTGTCTTTTCCACAACTCATAACTGTGCTCATTAATGAAATGCCCAGAGATTTACTAGTCAGTTTGGTTAATTAAAAAAAAAATTAAAGATTAACTGTTCAGAAACTTCCCTGTGCTTTTTATATACCAAATTGTTAAAACACAATAAAATGTTTTTAATCATTTATCATTCTGACATGGAGTAATTGCTTGTTATTACTGTTTGGATTACAGAAGTTCTGGAAGCTCCAGTCAGGGATCAAAGTCTTACTGTATGAGGCACATAATAAATAGCAGCCTGTGGCCCCGAAGAAGCTGCAGGATGGGGTATCTATATGTATCATTTTCAGGTTTTGTCTCCCAGCAATACAGTGACCTCGTCTGTCTCTCTCCGACAATCCAGTTATTTAGTACGATGCCCATCTTTGTGACTTCCTTGTAAGATGCTGTAACGCTCTCTGTAGCCCATAGTTAATAGGACCATCCCTGGTGCTTTGGCAGGAGGATATAAAGGGACTGGAGAAGAAGAAGGTAATTCTTTGTTCTAGGGAATCTGATCCATCACAGCCTGCAGTATTTCCTCCTCAATACCGTTCTCTGTCACTCACTGGGACATACATTGAGTCAAACACATTATAGTTTGATTCTCCAGCTAATGGCTACTGAGGCCTGGTCTCAGTACACTGCAACAAGCACAGTAATTGAAATTCAGACTGCAGGAGAGAAATAGCTTAGTCTTCATTTTGGCACATCACATACATGCTTATACAGATTTTTCTCTTGGATGCAGTAAACAAGGGGCTTGATTCAGTGTTGCCTCGAAGCCTTATTCCACATGAGCAAACAAAATGTGACGGTACGGAGAGGTCCCAGCATTGACTGTTTTTAAGTTCAAAGTGTCTCATCATCTTGCTCTGCAGAACAAACTTTTGATGGTTCACTGTGGCAGAGTCAAGGTCCCTGATTGTTCTTGGGAGCTGCTAGGATGGCATTGCCTTTTCTTTCCCATTAGTGAGACAGAAGAGCTGCTTCGCCAAGCTCTGCTCCATACTCACAACCTTCTCACATGGTTCACCAGCATCAGAGCAGCTGATGACTGGGTAAGGATGAGGCCTTTCTCATCAGGTGGGCTGTGGGGGATGCGATAGCTTCTCATCCAGCTCTTGCTCCATCTTGAAACCTCTCTGGTGCTGGTATAGTGAGATTAGTGATTTCCTGTGGGATTTTACAATAAACTCACCAAATTTAAAATTAACATGTTTTGTTCCAGAAAAAAGTTAAAGCTAAAAATGCACCAGGAATTGAGGCACTATCATATTGGTTTTCAGTCTATTTGCAGACTCTTCTGGATGCTTCCCAGTATGGTATTATAGCAGTTTTGCTCACCTTAATGGCGAACCACCATTTCCAAGCCTCTCTCACCATCTTACTGAGCTTTGTCCACTCCTACAGTGTCCTCCTTCCCTTTCAGGCATTGCCTTGCATTTGACACTTTTTTACTGGGTGGAAAAGGTTTCACAGATGTGACTTAAGACTTTGCCCCTTTTATTTATATTCTTGTTCCATATTTTGGCCCTGTTTCTATAGTGGTTTGTGACCCATAGACTCCTGTGCTTGGCCACATAAGTTTTCTAGGGTTTAGTCGTTATCTTCCTCCCCCAGGAAGAAGGAAGTGTTCAGCAATATAGCGCAGTTCGTCTGGAAAAATTAAATGCAGTCTGTGATGCGCTTCCTTAATGCATTGTCGAATACAGGTAATCAGGGAAGAACATTAGCTGAAATATCTGAGAAGCATCAGAAACATTCACTAGGGACCATATGCTCTTCTCTGTACTGGTGCCTTGCTCTCCCTGTATGCACTGAGCCCTAGCTAAATGCCTTATCTATCTAAGGTATTCAATTAATACCTCAGATATAACACCAATCCTCGTCGTTCTGCGTACCGAGAGAGCAGACCTGTGTTATCAAAGCATGTTGTGTAGCTCAGAGAAGAGACTTTCATCCTGACAAAAGAGCTCAGGGCTGGAGCTGCTCATGCACATAATGGGAGCCTGCTGCCAGCATAGTGCGGGGAAAGAAGTTACTGCAAAGGGCCAGCTTGAGGAATGGCATGCCAGCCAGCGCGCCTGGTGCACTGCAGGCTTGTGGCAACAAGCTGGAAAATGAGAGCAAACACATCAACTCTTTAAGGGCACTGCAGTGGCATGTGCTGCTGTATTTGTTCATGCAGGTCACAGTCGGCCCCTCTCAGTTCTTGGAAAGCAGAATTTGAGGAGGATGCTTTTCTCCAACAGGCGCTTACACCATTTGTATGTCTGAATCCAGGCTGAGTCCTGATGCTGTGCTGCTGAGGATGTCTGTCCCAGGGAGAGCACCACTGGGCTCTGTGCCTTAATCTCTACACTTGCTCTCTAGACCTTCACCACATGGTCTTTGCTTTTGGCTCAATTAGGCTTGAGTCTTTCATGTGTCCTATGCACTAAAGCCACACTGAAAAAGAACAAATAGTCTCTCCTTCCAAGCCTATATTAAAAGTTCATCCAAGTAAATCCCTAAACTCTTTCTACGCAAAATTTTCTTGTTGCTATTTTTCCTCCTCCCTTGACTGCAGCCCTCAGCAACAAAACTGTCTCAATTACTGGAGAAGCCTGCTTCTGGCTAGTGCTTTTCGCCATGGCTTTGCCACATTTCGTACGCCTTCCAAATAAGGGGTCTTTTTCTCCTTTGATTTGAACTGAATCAACACCACTGAAAGGTGTTGCACAGATATAGCCTCAAGAATAACCTGAGCTGCCTTTATTATGAGCAGTTTTTTGCTTATTTGCTCTCAGATAAGCAAGCTCAGAGGCATTTGGTTACAAAGTCATCAGGATGAGAAAACATGGCTATACTTAGGGTGGTAACATTTAGGTCTGGCTTGTTCGGTTGGTTTTATGTGGTGGTGTTGGGTTTTTTTTAACTGCACAACCTTGTGATGTTGGCACGTGCTGATGCTGTTACAAATGCTGTAAGATGACTCCTTTCTAGGCTAAAATTGGTCTTAGAGAGAGACCAAATAAGTCTCTAGCGAGAGGCAGTACAGAGTATGGACTGCTTTGTTCACAAAAAGCTCTAGCAGCAGCTGAAAGCGGGACAATGACAGAAACCACACTTCACCTTGTGCTATGGTTCATCTTCTGCTGGGCAGGAGATGTTGTGTGATGGGAGTGACTTTGGGATCAATGTACGTGAGAGGGACTGTGGAGTATCATTTACCAAGAGCACTGGATGGTAACTCCTGGTTGCAGTGGGGCACATTCACCTGGCAGCCTGCTGCCCAGTCTGGAGGCTGAAGACCTGTGCCTGTCTTGCCTAGCATGGTAACTGAGATGAACATGCTTCTTTCAGACATTATCAGCAGGTTTCTGTCTCTTTCAAGACAGTCCTGCTTTTCAAACTGCTAGGTACCTTGCAGGTATGTATTTTTGGCTATTATTGCTCCAGACAAGATCACTTCTGTTGAATCAAGAGAAGATGAGTCATCAGAAACATCTGCTTGCTGGATTTTAATCTTTTAAATTTCCAGATATTTGCTGATGGGAGTGCTAGTTTGAGAAATTATTTCAGATTCTCCTTTATTATTTGTATTTCATGGAACCAATATATTTGAATAGTGGCCAACACTGTCACCATACAACATGCTTACTGTGTGGTGATGAAGCTCCACAAGGGCTTCTTACAGGATAAGGCAAGGATGTTAAGCTGGTGACTTCCAGCCACCTCATGATTGTCTTTCCACTGTGACAGTATTAGGGTTTGCCATAATTAACTACAGATTCCTCTGCTGTCTCTGCCCTGGTTTAGATGGTAACCCTGCTTTCAAGCTTTGAGTACAAGCTGAAGAACATGGAATACTGGAGCAGCTATCTGGTTTGTTTCAAATTGCAGTCCTAACTATTTGTATGTGTTGGGTGTCTTGTGAAAGGTGAACAGCAAGTTGCCTATGACTGGAATACAGGCTGTGCATCTTTGTTGACACCTTATGGAAGATAAGATGTCAAGGAAGAAGAAGCTGTGCCGTGCAATATATGCCACTAGTCAGCAAGGACTGTGAACTGCACATGTTTCTAGTAAACTGTTTGTGAACAATCTGCAGGCCAAGGATTCTTCATTAGAGGATAGCAGGGATGCTTCCAAAAAAACAAACAAATGTGAGACTGTTGCAATCTGTTCACACTAAGACAAAAACAAAACAAAAAGGCGTGAAATAAATTATCTCATGCCTACAGGGCTTTAACAAGGGCTGGATGCAGCAATACCAAACAAGGGATAATATGCTGATGAAAACACAAACTTCATTTCGATGCACCCTCCACAGAGTCTGACTTTAACAGAGTCCCTACTTGCTTCAAGGAACCCAGTAGCCACTTATGAAGAGGTAGATGAGGGATGCCACGGTAAGAAGGGCAAAAGTGCTCATTCACTTACTTAGTGCACTTACTTTGCTAGTAACTGCTCAGGAAGCTAAGTCTAGTAAAGCAAACCAGCTGTGCTATGACCAGGTGATAGGGTATCCATGTCACTTGCAAGGATAGTGTCATGACAGCCCTGATGGTTTTCTGTTACTCGTGATGGTGGGATGGATTCTTTCTTACCCTAGAACGATTCAGTGCTAGCTGCTGTGGCACCAAACTGGGCTTTCAGTTTTGTAAAGGTTCAGTACATTCAAAGTGCTTTCATATTCTGTTCCTCATTGAAATGGAAAACCAAGTCCAAAATTCCTTGGGAAACCATGTTCTGAAAAATACCTGAATTTAGTGAACTAATGTAGACTGAACGTAGTGAATTATTGCAGTAACACTTGGAATCTTTTTCACATTGCAATGTTAAACCTTTTGGATAATAAAGAGAGAGGATCCTGAAGCGATGGGTTTTTCATTAGCAAAAAATGAAACTATTCCAAACTCAAAATGGAGCCTAGTGGCATTATTGAAATGCATTGTGTCTTTCTCATGGTGAAAATTCATTGCTAGCGGCTTTCATGTTTGACAGATTGGCATTTTTCTGAAGGAAAAGTATTCCACTGGGGAATTCTAGTGCTAATATGGGTGTCAGTAGCAGGCAGCCTGTTTTTTTCTTATTCAGTCTTTTTATCTTTATTCTTGAAGAATCCCCACTGTAGTTCTGAAGTCGGTGGATATTCCTTCTGGAAAGAACAGGAAGACTCCAGAGGGATGTATTTTTCACACCAAATCCCCACTCCCTCAAGTGGCAGCAGGATCTAGCTATGCGGATTCATTATGTACTGTTAAGCAGCTGCCACATTTCACTTCAGCAGCAGTTGTACTTCATTTACGAGCAAAATGATTCATATGTGAGGATGGCAAAGCACTGCAGCTCATGGTGAATTTGCACCAAGGGGCAGCTCGTGGGCAAGGGCTTGGTAAAAACAGATGCTGAAGTAGAACTTTGCTATTTGTCTGATAGTTTAAACAGTCATAAAAGTTTGTGCTTTAGAAGGGCAGGTCCTGCCAGAAATATGAGTGCATAAACATGGAGCAAAGGAGATTGTCTATGAGCAGTATTATTCATAGCCTCCCTGCATCTTGACTGAGAGAAGCAAATAGATGGTAACACTTGACCTATATACAGAATTATGAATGAGGAAATGAAATGGATTGATAGCTTTCTCCTATTAGTCCTATAATGCAAAAGCAGTGGGACACCCAATCACTGATGCAAAGGTGAAGGTGACTAAAGGAAGATTCCTCCTTCACACAACACATTGTTCTGTTTACTACCCTAGAAAAATCCCTTGCCTTTTTGTTTTAATTACTGTGGTGTAATTAGGAGTATTTCTGCTAAAATAAGTGTGATCTTCACAGGGTAAAGGCAGCAGAAGAAATGAAGGCATATGTCTGAAATGTTGCAGAAGACAGCAATCTCTAATACTTTGGCACATACGCTCTGTGGGTGGAGTGAGGAGAGTTGCCTTTCTTAATGCCAAAGCTTCCACCAGTACTTGGAAAACATTATGCTGTCCTCCCTCCCCAAAAAATGATAGAAAACTTGCTGCTGGCTACAGAAAACAGCAGCCTGCCCTCAGGAGTGCTGGGTAAAGCGGGCAGCAGATAAATATACTTAGTTTAAAATCCCTTTCAAAAGAAGCCTGTGGTTTGTGCGTTTTTTGTGTAGTTTTATTCCAGGGCAGAGAGGAATAAAGGTTTGTTAAATCCCCAAATACGTGAAACTCCGTGGTGCAGCTGAGACTTCGCAAGCCATTCTAACTTCACAGAAAACAGGGGTTCAACCTCTCTTCTTGGTATTTACCCTTTGGTGCTGGTGCCTGCTGGACCAGAGGAAGGAACACACCGCAGTTGTTGGTCTGAACTACAGGGGCCCCTCCTTTGTTTGTGCTTTTAACAGCCCTGAGGTGGTAGCAGACGGTGCAGAAGCAGTTCTGAGTCTCCTGTGATCCCTCAGTATCTTTTGCTCCTGAGTGGATTAAACTGCACAGCTACCCTAAGGTGGATTAATGTTCCTGCTCTGCAAAAATCAAACCTCAAGTCAGGTCAATGTTGTATCTGCCACAACCTCACAGGGTACCACTAGCAGAAAATACCCCTGATCTCCCAGTACACAGCCCTCTGCTTTTCACTCAAATGCCTCTTTTTCCTTGCAGGATTCCACAAACACTTTAGGAGAGCAAATAATCCAAAGGCTCATTACTGTGCATAAATCCCTCAGCCTCATGCGTTTCCTTCTCCGGAGCCACTGTGAAAATGGACACATCAATACAGCCTTCTGCAGAAAAGCTGACAATCTTGAAATGGTGTCATGCTGCAATAACTGAAATCTCCTGCCAGGTTGGTGATGGTGCTTTCTAATCAACTTTGCAATGAATATTTCTTAAATCATGTTAATCCACCATTTAAGCAGAGATATCAGTTCCAGACAATGAATCACCATACCTGGAGGGGAATATACCTGCCGTTTCCCCAGAGAGGAGGCGATTAACAGCACGCGTGCTGTCAGATGAGCTAGCAGCACTGGCATTTATCACCCCAGAGCTCCTTTCGTGCAATGAAGAAAATCTCTGCTCCCTGCTTCTGGGGGAGCAATCAGCTTTTATTTATGTAGTGGTTGTGGAAAACAGCTCTTAAAGGAAAACTGCACCTGTTTTGCTCTCTGGGGCAGGTTTTGCTTTAATTTACACGGATGCGTTTCCTATTAGAGTTTGCTAAACGGTGACATCTCAAGAGGAAATGAAAGCCCTAAAATGTGAGTCGGCAGGATGCAGTACACAGCTTGTAGACCCACAGAACAAAACTAAATATTGATGAGGAAGCTGAACTGGCTTTCTTATGAGCCCTTTTATGTTTTCATCTCCCCTAGTTCCTAGCGACCAGCTGCTATGGGAACTGCTAGCATCCCACCTCAAAGAGACTGCAGTCCAGCTAGGAAGTCTTGCTCTGGAGAAATCAGGTGATTCAGTTACTTTGCGTAAGGAAAGAACTATGCCTTGATAGTTAATCCACATGCTAAACTTCATGAACACTCACTGAAAAGTAACTGTTCTTTTGATGAATAAGCTTTGGTAGCTTGAAGAAGAGAGGGTAATTTCTTGGCCTAAGTACCTACCCTGCTATGTGTATGCAGCCAGAACCCGAGCTGGTGTCCTAGGTTCAGCGGTAGCATTCATTTTTCTCTTTCTTAGTAGCTGGTGCAGTGCTGTGTTTTTGACTTTCAGTCTGGGAACAATGCTGATAACACACTGATGCTTTTAGTTGTTGCTAAGTAATGTTTACTCCGATCAATGACTATTTCAGTCTCAAGCTCTGCCAGTGAGGAGGTGCATGGGAAGCCGGGAAGAAGCAGAGACAGGATGCCTGACCCAAACTAGCCAAAGGGGTATTCCATACCACGGCACATCCAGTATATAAACTGAACCCAGGACAGCTGGTTTTCCATTTGCTGGCTCAGGTATTGGAAGCAGTGGGTCCCTAGCACAGTTCTTAAGGGCACTAACCACAAGCGATTTTCAGATGAACTTTACAACCATGGTGAGCTTCTGTGCTGCCACTGCCATGTCCCACTTGCATGTGGCCCAGGCAGCCTGAATGCTGCAGCTCCAGAAACAGTGAAGCATAGAGATAGTTCTCTGAGAAGGGATCTCAGGAGGTCTTTGACTCGTACTCCAGCTCAAAGCAGGGTTGACTTCTAAGTTAGGTGATGTTGTTTATGGCCTCAATAAACTGAATATCTCCAGGGATGGAGATGCTTCAGTCTCTCCAGGCATCTGTTCCTGAGCTAAACCACCCTGAAGATTTTTTTCTCTCCATCCATGTGTTAATTTTCGTGGCTGCTGCTTGTACCTATTGCCTCTGCCCGTCTGCTGTGCCCATTCAAGAAGAGTCTGGCTCCACCTTCTATGTAACTGCCTTTGGATACTGGGAGACTACAATTAGGTCTTTCTCATAGGTGAGCAGACAAGCTCTGTCAGCCTCTTCTCTCCTACTGTGTACTCCAGCTCCCTGAACATCCTGCTGGACTTGCTGCACTCTCAGTGCCCCTCTTACACTGGGCAGCCCCAAACTGGACATAGGACTGCAGATAGAGTCTCAAAAGCACTGCACAAAGGATCACCTGCCTTGACCCACTGGCTATGCTGCAGCTCATGCAGCCCAGGATGCTGTTGGTTTGCTTTATTGCAAGGGCATTTTTGGCTCTTGGTTGACTTTCTATCCACCAGGACACCAAGTGCCTTTTCTTCAAAAACACGTTTACAGGCTATAGGAATACACTTAGGATTGCTTCCAGGGAATGTGTCCCTGAGAACGTGCTGCACCCATTCCCTTGAATTTTGTGTCCTTTTAGACTATCTCAGTTTGGCCTTCCAAAAATGAAATGACCTTCTCCTTTCCATCCTTTTGCTAGATAGTCTTTAGTTCTTTGGCTTTGGGCTTTAGGATAATGAAGGCTGGTCGCCTAGGTCTCCTAAACATATGGATAACTCTTACTTCCTCAAGCAGTCCTGGAGGAAATGAAATACCAAGTGGGAGAACTGATGTGACTTTAGGTAACAGGCCAGTGTAAATGCTAGCAAGAATTGGCCTGAAAGTATTCACTGGTTTTACTGCTGCAGAAAGAATGACACACAGCTCTGATAACTCGTCTCCTGGTGAGTCCTACCAGGCTGCGCCTGGATCCAGAGAGATTGCTGCATGGTTTGAGGAGGAAAACAGATAACGCAAAAGTGTGGGAGGTGCAAACGAATCCTGTTTTCTTGCAAGAATAACTGTAACAGGAAACTGTCAGCTGACACGGGTCGATAGGCAATTCATCGTGGATGGCTAATAGATGTATATGTATATCTCCATGGCATGATGTCTGCATGAAACGATTACACCCAAGTCTGATTGCTTGCTTTTGGCCTTGAACTTGATTTCAACTCTGTTATGTTTACTGAAGGCGTGGCGAAAACTGCCCTATAAAGCAGAACAGGGGTAGTGCCAGCCTGTCTGTCACTCTGTTGGCGTTGGCTGGAGAGTTACACCGGAGGCATTGCAGGTAAAACATCCCTTTGCTGTTTTACTTAGTACAAGATGAAACAGGTGAAATACAAGTAGTAGTGCTGGGAAAGTACCACAGACACACTGAGAGGGATTTCTCTTGGAGACACAGAATAAATTAGAGTCCTTGTCCTTAATGTTACCTGGAGGGAAAGAAAAGATGAATTTGCTGTCCTAGAAAGAGCCTCGTAGTAAAGCAGTAAGTTGTCAGAAGTAATTGAATCAAGTGGGAGTGGAGATCCTAAGATGAGGAGGTCTCTATAGTTACTGTAGGCTGCTGTTAAATGAGGTAGAAAAAAGGTATCTGGAACTGTCCTATGCTGTGTATGCAAAATGAGGAGAAAATTGACTTAATAAATAGCCAGAAGGAAGTATTTCACAAGCTTTTTGGAGCAGAAGGTCATGCAAGATGCCACTGGGGAAGTAATCTCCTGGAGTGTTGCCCAAGTGCCTGGCTTTGGTTTTGATTTTCTGGGTACTCAAGGCTTTCACACATCATATGTACGAGGAGCTGTTGTCCATCTGGGATCTGGTATGCCCAAATTCAGGTCCCTGCTCTGCCTGCTCAGTTTGCTGTCACAGCGTTTTTAATCTGAATGCAAGGAGAGCTCATAAACTCACACTTCTCTTCATTGTAAGACAATTCTGGAATTGACTCCCTGAAGCTTGTACAATGCTCCAAATATACGATTGGCAGGGTCTTAGAGGAAAAATTGCTGCAGCATGTGTTGAATATTATGGGTGAGATGAAATGTACATTGATAGCTTGGAGTGCTTGAGGGGAAACAGGGAAAGATGGGCTGCTGGCTTTTTGGCTTTTCTGGTATTCTCTGTATTGTTTGAGAAAATTCAGCTGGTCTTCTAAGGTACAGAAACCCAGCTGAGCCACCATGGAATGGAAATGTTTTGAGAAAATCAGTGGAGAGGAGAAGGTTCAGCTATGAAGTAGACACATGTTTTCTAATTGCCTATTTTTACTTTTTACTCAGTGAAAAATATCAGGAGCCATTGAAGGAAATTATGTCTGTACTCTGACATAAATCTTTATGCAAAGTGTAATTAGCTGTCAGTAGCATTTGCCACCATTGAGTACCTGATTATAATAGTGACTTGACATCTTTCATGAATGAATGCTGGAGGGAAACAAGAGACACTGCTGCTGGCTTTTAAGCTGTTTAATGCAGAAAACGGTGGGTGCTGGTGGTTCCCAGGTTTAGTTTCTGCAGGGTTCACCAACCTTTTTGTTCTGATACCCGCAGGGACTCCCCATTCTTTCCCATCCCTTCCAGCTGTCACACCTGATCTCTTTTTATCCTCTCTGTAGCTTTTCCACTGTTCTCCTTCCCTTCCTCACCCTTGTCATTTGACCCTCTGAGATAGCCAGCAAGAAGACGGATCTCTCCCTGCTGAGAAGGAAGAGGAATCAAAAAAGAGCAGTAGATGCAAATTGGGGTGTGAATCCTTTCCCCATTTCAGGTAAGTAAATGTTTTGGAGGAGATGCCAACACTAAGTAAATATTTAATCCCTTGTGAATAATAATTTGCTTCCTTACTTGAGTGGCGGTCTCTTGTTTTTCTCTAGAGTTTCAGTGTCCTTAAAATATGACATTTGTACACAGAATATATATATGCAGGGGTCTGGAACTAGGTGATCTTTAAGGTCCCTTCCAACTCAAACCATTCCATGATTCTATGTCTGAACCAGCTTTTGCGAGTGTCTGAAATCCCTCCCTCTTTCCACCAACCTCTCGTGGCAAGGAGCAGTCCAAGGGCAGTGCCTCTGAGACCCATTGCATTGTAACTTTGTCCCTTGAAAGTCTTCCTGCCTCAGAGTTTGGTAATGGTAACAAGCTCCCCATATCAGGTAGGCAATATTCTGCTATAAAAGCTGTCACTTATGCACCCGTGAGAGCTAACCAGGAAGGAGCTGTGGCCAGAGTTCAGGAAGCTGTTCGCTCCAGATGAGGTGGCAAGCGGAGTGTGCTGGCGCAGGCAGGACAATGCCAGCCAGATACAGGCTGCCCGCACAGTGGCAGAGATGGATATAGAGCTCGTGTGCCCCCAGACACAGTGCTGATAAAGTTATCCCTGCTGGGGAGAAGTAGTTAAATGTATTCTTCAGTCTGGATGCTAATTTATTCCGGATATGTTGAACAACGTAATTAAACACACACACACACATGCTAAAAACTCTTGTTCTCTGTCAGAAGAGAGGGAACGTGTGTCAGACCCAGCCTTCAAGCTCTGTTAGTTTTAATTTGAGTTTTGGAATTAGTAATCAGTTTTGCTGGAACACTGTTGCAAGAAATAGATCTTAGCATGCATGGGGCCTGGGCACAGTTTCAAATGAGTATTTGTTAAGAAGAAGCCATTCCCTTGTCGTGTTATGGTACATTACATGAGATTTATTTCCATTGTATTAAAAAATGCAAGCCCAAGGGGAATATTCTCTCTCCTTGTTGGCCGAGGGAGGTTTCTGAATTCCATCTGATTTTTTTTGTGGGGCTTTTAATTAAAACAATGAGATGCAAAACTCCTTATTTGTGATATGCTGTTGTTACAATGCCCGGAGGCCGAGTGACTTGAAGCATAGAGAAATGGGATTACACCAAGAAAAAACGTGTATGTGGGGGGCTGTATCACACCTTCAGTGTGTTTTTCACATGTGGGGACGATTCACAATACAAATCTGAGGCTTTGCTCTAACTGGAGCCATCTGCTTTCTTTGTGCCGCACCAGGAACATCTCAGATCTACAGACAAGTTTGGTAGGAAAGAGCCTTTAATCTACTAAAAATAAATATAAATAAATAAATAGAAGAAAAAAAAAGGGGGAGGGGGGGAAGCTGTGACATCCTCTGGCTTGAAAGTGAAATTAAGTGACTTCAGGCTAGAAATTAGCACAGCCAAGTAGATTAATTAAATGTAGGAGTGGCTTGCCCAGGGCATGTGGTGGATCTTCTACTGCTAATTTATGAGAAGGTACGTCTTAAGTGGAAGCCAGGGCAGGAATTGCTGGCCCTATCTCAGCATTGTAGCTGTAGGGAGTCTGTTGGGTTGTCTGAAGCTGGTTGGAAGCCACCCCAATCTGCATGGGGTCTTTGGAGCAGATCCCAAGGAAAGGTAAGTCTCTGGTGCCTTTGCAACTCACGGAGAGTGACTATCAAGCACTCATTAGTAGAAATGCAATAACGTAACTCAAAAATGCCCTGTGTACCTCACAGCAGCCTTCCTGCTCATACCACCACCATCCTCTCCTGTGTCTGCAGCTCCTGCTCCATCCCTTATGCTCACTTATGTTACAGATGCACCTCAGTGCTAACACAGCGGCTTGCTAACAGCTTTGCTCTCTGTCTTCAGGGTAGACTCAAAATTGAATTTGTAGCAGTGACAGCACTGGTTTAAGATAAACCAGTTGGGATTTGACAACTACTCTTTCCTCATGCATTTCCAGCTAATAAGGATTTTGTCACTGTGACTGCCCTCAGCTTCACAAGCACAAAACTCTTGGGGGTATGGGGAGGTGTTTGCTTCCCCATACACTCGTAAGGCACCACTTTTGGTCAGGAAACTAATAGCAGTCCATGTCTCTCCTCCACAGGAAAGGGGCACAATGTTTGCCCCTGGCTCTGGTCTGACATCAGAGCAGGGCTGGCAAGCAACAGGGACAACGGGAAGCCTCCAGAACCTGAAGAAATTTAATAACCAGGACTTCAACCGCCTGCGAGCCTCATGTTTGAGCCAAGGACTGCTTTTTGAGGATGCCACCTTCCCTGCTCATGTCAGCTCCATCGGTCCCAACCTACTCCCAGAGGATAAGCTGTGGCAAATACAATGGAAGAGGCCAACAGTGAGTTACACCAGCTGCAGTGTTTCTTAGTCCATGGGAGCACTGATGGCCAGGGGCTAAAGGCCTTCATCTTGGGGACAGAGATCTGTGCTAACCAGGGAAGTAGACCCCAAGGGGAACACTGGGAGCACAACACTGAGGGGTTCTTGCTGTGGGATGTGTGGAGGAAAGATAACTTCTGTAACATTAATGATTTCATTGGGTATGTTTTTATAGGAAACTTGTTTCCACCCATGAACCTGACTAGAACTAGTGCTCCCACTTTGATCTGCTTCTAGAGGACTTCACGTCAACCTGAAAAGCTGTCTAATTCTATTAAAGATCTCTGATTTCTGAAATCCAAGCCACTGACTCAGCAATACCTAGTTAAAGTAATTGGGACAAGGAAGGGAATGAAGTGTGTTTATCTGCTGATTCGTAGTTGCAGTTTAATAGGCAGCTGTCATCATCTGGCATATGGATGTTTAAAGGGGAAGGTGGAATTACATACTCAGCTCTTTTATCCTAGGACCTACTTCAGGGAATCTTTCCATGATCAGACTGTGCTATATAGCACTGCTATGTACCATTTACTGCTAATGCAGCTACTGGATTTGCCATGTGCTGCCCCTTTGCTGGGTTTTTCTGAGCACAGCACTGATGCCTGAGACTATTGGTTTCCCTGGGCTGGAGCAAACCAGTCCTTCTTCGCGAAGGAAACCCCCAGGGTAGAGAGAGTAACTGTGAGAGACAGGACAAGACAACTGGAGAAGATTTATTTAGATGGTGGATGCAAGTAAGGCAATGAGGGTATGCTGGAGCTTAGTAGTGTGGTGGCTGTGGCATAGCAGCATCAGAGGCTGCTGCTAGCATGGACATTGAAAGTCATGGGTCCCAGAAGGGAAGCAGGCTAGGACAGGGAGCCTGCAGAGCTCGTAAATGTGGATGCCTGAATGGAAAGGTGGGAAGTCCCAGCCTCAGTGTAAATGCAATGGGATACAGTGAAGAGTTAGATGGAGCAGAAGCCGCAGCTTGAACAATAACAGGGCTGTGGAGGCAGTGTTGTGGTGATGGGGATGGGGCCTGAGGCTTGAACTTCTCACTAACTGCTGCTGCAGCAGGGCCCGAAAGCATCAGAGGAGTTGTGTGTGCAAAGGTAAAGGCACTTTCAGTCTGTGTCAGTGCTTTCTCATGTGGCTTGTAAAGTGAGCTGGTTTAATATGGGAGTCCCTGAAGATGGAGGTAAGCCAGGAGTACCAGGACAGCATGTGAAATGCCACTTCTAACTCTGCAGTAGTTGCAGTTTCCCATCAGATGGGGACTGCTACAGACTGTGTTTTCATCCCCAGGCCCTCAGTCTACATTGATTGAAATGTGTGCAATTTCTAACAGAGATTTGCATGGGGTACTTCAAACATTACTAGAGGTGGGGCTGGAGGTACCAGGTACAGTAGGAGCTCTGCAATTAACTGTTCTTGTGGTTCACCTGCAGTTTTGAGAAATGGAAGAGAAGTTCTATTTTAGACTGAACAAATTATTTTCTATAGCTGGGCTTTTATAAAGACCAAAGGGAAATTCTCCTTGAAGAGTTATGTCAGATTTAAAAAACTGAGGTGCTTCTTTAAAACTGTGCAGGACAAATGAACTTTTGTCCTTTTCCTTCACACAAGGAGTAGAGTGGAACAGAGGAAGTCATAGAACGATCTGCTGTTGCTGAATACACGTTTTTAATCAATTAAGGTTTAGACTAAAGATTTCACTCTGATCTGACCATAATGCATAGTACTACACAGATGCAAAAAGAAATCAAATTAGGATGATCAAGACAATGTGAATTGTAGTGGTACTGAATGTGGAATGCTTTACCTTTGCTAACTTTGGTTATATCTTTGAATGTGGTATGTTCCAGTATCTGAAGGGCGCCTACAGGGATGCTGGAGAGGGCTCTTCATCAGGGACTGTAGTGATAGGACAAGGGATGATGGGTTTAAACTTAAACAGGGGAGATTTAGGTTGGATATAAAGAAAAAGTTCTTCCCTGTAATGTGCTAAGGCACTGGCACAGCTTCCCCAGGGAAGCTCTGTTTGCCCCATCCCTGGCGGTGTTCAAGGCCAAGTTGGACACAGGGACTTTGAGCTACCTGGTGCAGTAGAAGGTGTCCCTGCCCATGGGAGGGGGTTGGAAATAAATGGTCTTAAGGTCCTTTCCAACCCAAACCATTCTATGATTCTATGTGTGAGAGGAGATTACCATGTACGCAGCAAGGCCCTGCATCAGTGATAGCCCTCCATTGTGCTCAGTGTGGTTCCCATTATAGAAGTTAAGGGTAGTCTCTGAACTTCAGTGCTTATGCTTTAAAAAAAGATTAAAATGGGCAGAGCATGAAGTTGCTGAAGATCTTTCTGGAGTCTTCAAGGTCACAGGCCCCTGCTCCTGCACTGCTCATCCTTCGTCCATTCAGGACCCTGTAGCTCCCTTATGGAGGGAGGGATTGCTGAGCAAAAGCTGGCGTAGGACACTCCCACCCCTGCTTAAAACAGACTGGGATGTCTGGGAGGCAACCAGGAAAGGGAAAAGCTACAAGGTAGCCAGGCCAGAATCAACATGAGAGAAATCACTGAGTGCCTCTCATATAACTTGTAGGAGTGTGTGTGGTGAAAGGACTCAAGTAGCCAACATGGGTTTCCTCTGCATCATCACAGTCTGTTCATAGCATCAAGACATGCTATGGACTTCTTGGGTATTTATCTCATATCTGGTGTCAGGAGAAGGGAAGAATAGGATCAAAAAGAAGTCCAGCAGTCTGAGGCCTTGGGTAGAAGCCACAGAAAGAGATTGCTTTAGTTTGAGTTTGAGCAAGGGATATATCCTGTTCTCTTAGCAGAGGCTCAGAACTGTCCTACTGCATTTAACATCTAAAAAGCATTTTGGAAAATGACATACTTTGAGCCAGTGTTTGTTTGCTGGGAAAAGTGATTTGTCATTTGATTCAGTAATTTTGAAAAAAGGCTTCCTCAGATATTTTTCCTCCCTTCCTCTGTCCCTTCCCAAAGCAAATCTAACCTTCTTTCAGGAACCGAGTGAATTTGCACTGCTTTTGGTGGTTATTTGTTTATTGACCTTTTACTTAATTCCCAGAAAATACTATCAGCATTAAGGAATTTTGAACCTAGGAACCAGCTAAACCAAAATGGATCCTTTAAAAAAAAACCATTTTGCAGTCAGAATCTTTCCAGACAGATAAGCTGAGCTGGGCTTCCTACTGCATCAGCCTTGGCCTATGTAGGTGGAGGGGAGAAAAAGACAGATTTTGTCCAGGCAAGAAATCAGACAGTGGTTTGTAGTTAAGACATAGTTCTTATATTAAAGAAAAAGGGTGGGAGGGAGAAATATGGCTTGTTACATGAGCTGCTTTAATAAAGCAAGTTACAGGAAATGAATAACGATGAGGGATGGTGCTGTTCTGTGCTACCTGCATGTTTGTCACCTTGGGGCCAAAGCTGCTTGCCAGCTGTTCCTGATGGAGTTCACAGCTCCAGTACTTCCCAGGGGCCACAAGGCCCTTGGATCCTGCTCAGTATATCTCCTTGATGAAAATCAAAATTGATTCACCTGATTTTGAGGGTGTGTGTGCAATCAGTGTAATTGAACAGCTTTTCCAGGCTGCCATTGTGTCAGCCCTCGCCTACTCGGCTGATTGCATCTGACCTCAGCTTCAGAGTTCATATTTTCGGGCTGGGGAAGCTGCAGTGCGTCACCATTTATTACACCTATCTTTCTGTACAGGCTTTGGATGAGGAGGGTTTATCTGCATAATATCTCCCGGCTCTGTTGATTTTTGGAGAGGGCTGGTTGTATGTGGCGGGAGGGGAATGCATGGATCCTACATTGAGCGAAAAGTAGCGCTCTGATGATGGTCTGTTTCACCTGCCTCCCTCTTTCTCAGGCTGGGGACTCAGCTAGCAGGATTGTATGACTGTGGTGACCACAGGGGAATAGTTGGTATCACCCAGCTTGTACTCTATGGTCTAAGTGGGAGGTTTCAAGACCTGTAAGGAAACTGCCTCTCAAAGGCTTGGGGTAGACAGGTCTATCTCCCTTGTTTACCTCAGTTGTATTTGCCTCCTGTGTTTGCAATTGTCATTACATTTTAGCACTGAGCCACACAAAGCAAACGGGTTGCAAGTAAAATCTGAGCTGTTTTCTGTTCCTGGTGGTTGTTGGACACCAGTCTGTGCGCCAACAGGACTTTGCTCTTACATGTGTGGGCTCCGCACCTATGAAGAGTCTGACAACCTCATTCTGCCATTGTGAAAGAGAGCTGGAGCAAAGCAGGATTTTTTAAGGAACTAAGGCATTTGTATCAAACACAAGTAATAGGAATTGAGCTATTCTGCTCAGAGCAGAGACACGAGTTCTGGTGGTGCAAGAAAACTCCTTGAGATTAGCCTGGTTCTTCCTGTCAAAGAGAATGTCAAAGAAAAGTACAATATGAGTTTAAAAAATAAATAGATTAGGCAGATTCCCAATTCCCTCATGGCCTAAAAAACACAAAACTGTGGATAGAGCCTCCAGCCTGGAAGTCCTTTAGCCTCCAAGAGGTGGACAGTGGGAGGATGTATGCAGGGGGAGCATTAGCTTCAGCTTTTTTGATTATCCTTTCCCTCTCCAAGCTGCTGGAGACAAGTCATTGCAACAGGCAGACCTTTGTTGTGGTGCAGCACAGTTTATCCTTTGTTCTTCCCTCCATTGTTATTCCAAGTGGCTTATTTCTGTGTTAGTTACTCTGTGGAGGTTTCCTGTGGTTATGGAATGTATGCAGTGGTGTGCCTGACCCCTTCTTGGTGCACTGCTAGGCAGTGCCTTCAGCCCAGAGAACTGCAATACCGTGTTTGCTTAATCCAGAGCAACACTATTCCAGGCACAGCACGGGTGCTGAATTAAGGTTTGTCCAGCTGAGAACTGAGTTTGGCTTTCAATCAATAGCAGCCTTTTTATTTATTGTAATTGGTGTGTGTTGAACAGGGAACACTGTGGGTCACCATGGCAGGATGTGTCGGGAAGGTGAACCTGGAGCAGGCGGGAGTGATGCAAGTGCAGCTGAAGGGAAAGATGCATTGTTGTGGCAGGAGCAGAAGCCAGGCTGGGATTTACTGAAGGGTTAAAGTGAACTGATAAGGAGGTAGCTGTGTGAAGAGTCATTTCCTGCTTCTTAGTTTCTTGAGCCTGCACTTGGAATCATGATAGGCCAGCGGGGAGATCTGTGGGAAGGCGGCCACAGCCAAACCACCATACTGAGAAGTCAGACTGGCTTATGCCTGCAGTCAGACTGGTTTATGCTGCCTATGAAATCCCACCTTGGGCTTCCAGTTTTGCTCAGAAATGTTTGACTGTGTCCTTTGCATGTGGCCTACATCTATGCTACTCACCTCTAACTTCTAGGGCCTTATCCTTCCTTAAGGATGTCAAGCAGTTACAAAAAGAACTTTACAGACAAATGCATGCACAGGGCACTGTCCTTCCACCTCTCTAATTAATTCTCCGTCTTGCCCCTTGTATAAACAGTATTTCTGTGGTAAGACTATTCCCAGGAGGATGAACTTGTTTGAACTTGAACTTCTCTTTTATTCTGAATGCATAATGAAGTCCTCAATGGGCCAGGGAAAAGCGAGTGATGATAGCTTTGTCCTGGGGTGATGAGTTTAGGCAGAGCGCTTGACTTGCAGACCATATGGTTGCCTTCACTGCTGGACTCATGGGTACTCTGAAGGGAAACCATGTGTCTCCTTGAGCTCCCTCTTCTTTTCCCCCTCTGGCTAAAACTGAGAAATCTCAGGGAAGATGCCACAAAGCCTCATCATAATTTTGCAGTGAAACAGAGCACTGCTTCTGGACAGACTTATAATTAAAGCTGTGGTTTCTCTATTTGTAGCACAATTTGAGCACTAGCAAATAGTGAGGCACATTTTGTATAGTGGCAACTATGTGCTTAGCTGTGTTTTGCACTACTAGATGATAGTTTCTGGTGGTTTATGACTTTGAAAGAAGAGGAGCTAATTGGAGGCTTCCTTTCCTTGTGGTTGAGAAGGCCGAGATTTCCAAAGCGCTGCACCCATCACAATTATGTCGTCTCTAAGCTCTTTCAGAAACCCTGTGCATTTAGCTAGGGCTCCCTCCACACAGCATCCTTCAAGGGAACAACCATTCCACTACTGACTGCAGGGGTCGTGCTCTTCCAGAACTCTTCTGCGTATCTAGTCTTGCAATTCCCCACCACTGCCCCCTCCTGCCTTTGCTTCAGCTTCTGCTTCTAAATCTGTAGGAATACACCCCGCCTGGAAGCAAAGCTTAGTGTATTGTGGGTGAGGATTATAGCAAGAGTGTTTGCCTTCAGCTTTTGTCCCCTATGATAGCCATAATCGTCTGTATGCACAGGCAAGGCATGTTGGATGGGGCTGACTTCAGATCATGTCTTCATTTTTTAGACAAAATCACTGGTTATTCTCGGCAAGGAACCTGCTTAGGGACTCAACTCACCCCTGTTTGTTTACTGGGGAGTTGAATGTCTTGATGAGCAATAGGATATCTGCTGAGACATCTAATGGGCTGACTTTTCAGCTGGTCTCTGTAACAGTGCACTTAAGAGCTTTATTGTCCCAGCAGAGAGCAGACCATCAGCCCTTTCCTGGGGAATCTGCATAAGAGAAGCAGCTGTCTTCCCATCAGTTTCAGGCTGATGTTTCTATATGGTGGTTACCCCTATGGCACCTCTGCACTGTAGCACATCTATCAGAGCCCAGCCACTGTGCCTGGGGCAACTAAGACTTCAACTGCCTCAGAAATGATGGGGGAACAAAAATACCCATTCCTTTATGCTGTTGGTAAATCTTTTATCACAAATCCCTGAAGACCTGAGATGATAGGTGCGGATGGATACATGAAAGCATCTGTCCAGGAAGATGCCTGCCCAGGCTGCTTTCCCTGGTGTCAGCAGTGCTATGGGAGCATGATGTGTCCACCAGCCTGGAGCAGCAATGTAGTGTTCTATCTTCTCCTGACAGGGAAACTTCTTGGAGGGGTTTGATCACCGTGAAGCCATTTCAGAAACCTGACAGGGTTTGCTAATGCTGAGCTCATGCAACCGTGCGAGTCACGTTGTCAGCTGGTCTCATTTTTGTGCAGCATGTCAAATCGATTTGGGAGAAGAAATGCCAGGGCCTGCTTAAGGATGAGCTGCTGTATTATTTTTCTTACTCAGATGTGGGTTTTTTCTCTCTTTTATCTCTTCATTTTCTTAGGTACATGGCAACTTCCCTGTTTAAGGCTGATTGCTCTTTCAAAACAGAGCTTTACCCAGTTGGGTGTGCCAAGGGTGGCTCACGGGGGGTGCTTAGACCATTTCTACCTGAGCAGTCAAGATATCCCAGACCAATAGCAGAGGCAGGGAGGAGAATGGTTCACATGTCTGTGTGCAAACCGGGCTCTGGAGTGTTTCCCCCTTCACTGCCCAAGCCAGACTTTCTGCAAGGAAAATTCTCCCTGAACTAAAAATGTCAGCCAGGCCTATGGGATTTTGCAGCCAGAGATTAAGCTCTCTTTCTATAGCTTCCTCACCAGAGTGATGAAGATCAGCCCAGGCTGATCTGTATTAGTCCTGCATGGAAACACAAATAAAACATTCCTAGACCCATTGCTGAGCTGAAGTACAGATCCCATTCCAGATTGCTTGTGTCTCTGTGTCTCTGCCCCTCTCTCCCCCAGGAAAGTGCATGATTTTGCAGCCAGGCTCAGATGCCTCTTTGAAAGGTGTTGGTAGCATTAGACAAACCCAAATGAAAACTCAGTGCACACCCAGCCACAAGCCCCCATCCCTAGGAATAGCTGAGAAGACTAAAGAAGAGGTGCCCGAGTATCTTTCCTGGTTTTATTGGTGACAGGCAACAAAACATCAGGGCTCAAGAGGAATAGTTTTCAGATGTGGAAAAGGTAGGCAAGCAAAGGGCTTCAAGGAGCAGGAGCACACTGCTGGCAAGGTAGGGTACTCACGCCGCTCTTTGCATTTTCCTTCCTCCAGGAACTGCAGAGAAATCCTCGTTTGATCATAGATGGAGTTAGCAGATTTGATATCATGCAAGGAGAAATAGGTAAGGTCATAGTCCTGTTTTGGAAAAGATTGGCACAAAGCAATAGACTGCGATTGCTTTGCTATGTTCTGAGTGCTTGGTGGGAAGACCATGGTAGCTGCAGTAAACAATGACTGCAGGTCAATCCAGACTCTCACAAGTCCACACACAATTTATTGCAGATATTTAACAGGATTCCCAAATGTAGCAGCTCTAATCCCTGTTACTTATATAGGACACCTGCCCTCTATGTATATAAGGACAGGTCCAACTGAGATCGGGCAGATGCTTCAAGTACAAGGGTCACGGTTCTGAGGTAATTAGGCACAGCTCCAGCATGTGTCTGCACCCTGTATTGCTTCCATCCTTTTCTCCTGGCCCATAACCATGTTTGTCTTTGATAGCAGCTCTGCTCCCATATAGAAATGTCTTCCCATTTCTCACCCCATTGAGAGGTTTGTAGATTTCCTAATCCGTATTCTAGACTGCAGGTCTCAATGTGACCACAAAAGATAGGAGAAGAATGAAAGTAGAAGAGAATAGCTGGGTGGCATCAGGGTTCCCAGTGGACATTGTTGTTGAATACTGCATTCAGTGTTTCGGGGGAGGAAAAGGAGACACAAGAACATTGGTTTCTTTTAACAAAGCAGTTTCTGGATGTCTTGGATGTTGAAGACCACTCTCCTAAAGAGTTAGTTATGGTTCACAAGAGTAACTGACTGAATATACTGAAATCTTCTCTCCCTTGAGGTGACTGCTGGATGCTGGCTGCCCTGGGCTCCCTGACACTGCAGAAGCAATTCTTGGGAAATGTTTTACCAAGGGATCAAGGATTCCAGAATGATTATGCTGGGATTTTTCATTTCCGGGTATGTATTCTCTGTTGTATTGGTACTGCTTGGGCTTGGCTGGTTGGATTATAGAGGGATCTAAACCGTCATCCCAAATCTCAACAGCTTTGAATGTTTTGGTTCTTCAGTGCTGATGCCCGGTCCAGAGCTTTGCAGACAACCCCAAATTTTCTAATGATTCCTTGTGCTCCACGTGGTGCAATCACATTGCAGAGAATTGGAAAACCTTTCTGAAAGTTATGACTCCAGAGATACTGATACCAGCTGTTCAGATGGATTTGTGTGTATATATATGTTTGACCTGGTATTCTGGTATCTGCTGTGATTTGGACATTTGTTATGGCTGTCAACACACCTGCGTTCTTTATCTATTTGGTCTCATTTCTGTATCTCCATGTATTTCACCTTGCCCTTTTAGCTCGTGGAAATGGCTTGAAATTACAAATCCTTGGAGACAAATCAGAGGAGCAGGCTTTTGGTATTTTGAAAGGAGATTTTTTTCAGAGAGAAGAACTCTTGAAGCTCTCTGAATCTCCCAGGAAGGTGACAGGGATAGTAACTGGCAGGCTTTGCTTTCTTGTGTCTGAGTGGACCAAATATCTGTGGGATTAGAAGCACTTGCAGTACCATTAAGCTCCAGAGGCTAAACTGGATGTAGAGAATCAGTGTATACTCGACCATTCATCATCCCCCTTCTTTCACAAATCGTTTTGTTATATGTAGTTCAGTTCTCTGGCACTGAGATTTCTTTGACTCCTGGGACCTCTCATGGAGCAGCACCAGGAGGATTATCTTGCAGGCAGTCTAAATTTTGCTCTGTTCCTTTGCTCCTTCGAATACCAGATGTTTCTTGGTCTATTTCCAGCATGCAGAGGTGCTGTATGAGATAAACCAGCTGTATGAGATAAACCAGCTAAAGGGACACTGGTCTGCTTCAAACACATTAAAAGGATGCAAGCTAGATTGTCTTTCATGAGAGCTTTGAAAAGATTAGTTAGGAGCAATCCTTAAATCTTAAGCAGCATAAATACCTTACTGTATTTGAAAATGTTTTCCCTGTCATCTCATCTGCAAATCAATGCAACTCTTTCTGGCTTTCCTTGAGCAATAAACCCCTGCGAAAGCTACTCTGAATAGAAATGCTTCTCGGCAATGCTTTCAATTATTCCATCAAAGATATTTTACTGCCATCCACAGGCTAAGCCACCAGTCCTCAGCTCGGTGAAGAATCACAAACGAGCCATATCATATGCTAATGTAATAATTTGAGCTTATAACTTTTTTTTCACCTTTTTGGATCTGGAGCATGTTGTCTCTCAGGCTGCTCCAGTCTTCCTACACAACAGCGGCTGTTTAGCTGTAAGAGTTAAGAACTTCATCAGCTGTAGTAGAGATGAGTGATGTTTTTATCTAGGGAATAATTACACTGAGGTTATTTCACCAGGAATAAAGTTAGTCTTGTGTTTGTACAGGAATCACTTTCTCTGCCACAGAAGCTCTCATGCCTGTGAAGCAAGGTGTGCCACATGTTGTGATAGTGAGCAGCAGTAGCTCAGCCTGGTTAAAAACCAGAAGTAGTCTGTAGGCACTATGTGCTGTTATGGCACGGTGCCTTAACTCGAAACAGGGGGATCTGCTGTGAGTTTAATATCCCTGATGAAATCTTTAAAGGCTAGAAGTGGTCACGACTTCAGTTTCAGGGCACATCCAAAAGGTGCCTTCTAACACCATCAAAAAGAGTGCTTGAAAGGCTTGGGGGTGAAAACCTTGCTCAATTCCAGAACTGGGTTTATCCAAAACCGCTGTCAAGGGAGGAAAAAAAATGAGGCAAAATAACAACACAAGTATCGTTGTTGTCTTGCAACTGTCCATTTCTTTTTCCTCCTCTTCTAAGCCTGGGAAAATAAAGTCCTGATTTAAAAGGCTCCCCACAAACATGGATGCGAAGAACTTCCCTCTTTGCAGCCTGCCTACGCAGGGATTGTTTCATTCATTGTCATGCTCCTAGCTGCAGTACTTTAAATCCTGAGGGTATAAAGGAATTTCATGAAGCCAGACTCTCAAGCCCGAAAGTGAAGGCATTGGCCCTCTCTGAAGGTTTATGGGGGACAGTGGCTTCTCCTGTACCGCTCTTGCAGTCCCAGAGCATCCTAGGACTTTCCATGAGGTTCCTTATTCCCATTGTGTCTTTTCCTGTCCTTGTGAGCTCAGATGAGACCAACATCTGAAAGTCTGCATCAGTCAAGACGAAGCAGCTTTCTTCATCCAGTGAAGAAACATACAGTGCTGTGTTCAGAAGGCCTCCAAGCTTGATCTGCCTACCAAAGATGGCCAAAGAACATGGATTTTGGAAAAACGTCACTCAGTGGGTTTGGACTGCATTAATCCCCATGGGCAGTTCCATATTGCACATGGAACTTTTTTACCTGTTGCATTTGCACATAAAGCACCACAGGGAAGTGTGACTGGATGTCACACCTTTTCTCCATACAGACCTGCTGCTAGGTGTTGACTGATGACAGATGGCATGTTAGATGATGAAAGTCCTTTTGGACTATCCCTTCATCTGTCTTTCCTTTTGGGCTGAGGACAGCTGGTGGCAGGCTTTTCCTCAAACCCTATCCTGCCAAAATCAAGCAGAACCCTCAAATTACTCCTGGAGCTCAAGTTTGGAGAGTCCAAATGTGACACCTCCTGCCACTACTAATGTAGGAAATGAGAGGCTGGGATAAGGCAGGACATAAGTAGGATCAAACCCGCTTTTTGCTTAGCAGACTGTAAGCTGCTTTGCTGCTGGGCACATCTGGTCTTGTGGTTTTCTAACAGAATAGCTCATTTTGAGGTTTTTCCGTTGACCAAAGCTGTTGAAATAAAATCATGCTAGACTAAATCTATTGCTGGCATGCTTCCACTGGAGTCCTTAGCGTTACTGCAAATAAGAGCTTGGCCTCTTATGACTGCGAATCATGCTAAGCTACATTAATCTGCTAATGACTCTGGAAATGGCTCCTTTAGTTCATCCCAACGCATCTCTTTCCTTATCTTCTCCCTTGGAATGTTTCATCAGCTGGAGAAACGCCTGCTCTGTCCGCACGTTGGAGAGACCACCTGCCTCCTCCTCACCTATCAAGGAGATGGATGACACCTCAAAACAGTCCTTAGTCACTACACAGTCCCTGTCCATGACTGTACCTCAGAGTCTTAGTTGAAACACAGAGGATAAAAAAATCTAGAGACTGGATCTTGACAGAGGCTCTTTGGCCAAGAGGTGTGCTGCAGGAGAAAATCCAAGCGCAGCTGAGGAGTGAGGCTCACTGAACTATCTGCATGGTTGTTCTTTATCATCTTGAATGTTTCCTATTGCCCAAGAATATCAGCATATTTCCCCTGTTAAATATTTCCTCCCACTGTTTACAGGACTATTTATATTCCCAAATGACTTCCCTTGCCACTGGGAAATCCAGCCACTTGGGAGTTTGTTTAACAATTAGCCTGAAGCAGTTCAGGAGAGAACTTGCACATATCCATGTTTTAGATTAATTCCTGTGCTGTTTCAAGAGGCTGCTGCTTGGCATGAGTATTAGCTCTTGAAAGGGGCTCATTCTTAGTCTCTCCTCTTTTTTTCTTTTCTTAATTTCCAGTTCTGGCAATATGGAGACTGGGTGGATGTAGTAATAGATGATCGGCTGCCATTCCTAAATGGAAGATACCTGTCTGTGCACCCTCGAACGTCAAATGAATTCTGGCCATCCTTGCTGGAAAAAGCATATGCCAAGTAAATATACCTGCTCTATTCTTATGCCCAGTGCTGAATGCTCTCTACATGTGGTTTCACCCTTCACTTTGCACAAGGCTTACAGGGAGGAGTTCAGGCAGGCAGCTGTGTTTGTTGTGCTGTGCTTATGCAAGGAACTGGTGCTGTATGCAAGCATGAAGCCAACATAACCTGGAGTTGCTGGTCTCAGGCTGAAGACCTAAATGAACCCAGTCCAACTCTGGGATGTTAATGCCTGGGAAGTAAAATGAACCGGGCCATGGCTGGTGACACAAAAGGAGCTGGACATTTCCTCCTTACTTCAGGCAAACTTCTTTGCCTCTGTTTTCCCTTCCATATTTTCCTCTGTTTAAAACTGTGAACTCTAAGCTGGAATTGCCTCTGTTTACAATGACTAATCAGAGATCATAAAGATATTCGGAGCAGAAAATGAGAGGAAGGATGAAGAACATGTCCAGACACAACTCATGCACTCCTGTGAGTCTCTGGTCAGCTCTCTTGTCACACAGAGCACTCTGACTCTTGGCTGAGGTCCCCAAAGTGCTGCAGGGTTAATGATGGTTAATAAAGAGATAATCACTTGTTTAAATCCTCTGAGGAGTGAAGAGATCAAAGTGTGGTCCCTTAGCATCTGTAATATTGCCCATTATTAAACATGCTGAAGAGACATTCCTGTACTAGGGGTAGTATGAAGGGCTGGGACTTGGTACACCTGCCCTAATTCAAGCTGGTGTAATGTTGGCAACGCAGTAAAGAGGAGCTGAAGAAGAGAGCTAATTGTTTTGGCAGACTTGGTCAGGAATAAGCAAATCTTAAAGCAGCATTTAGGTGTCTCAGGAATAGGATACAGTTTGCCCCAAGATATCTCAGGAAAGTTGACTCAGGATTCAGTATCAATTTGCTGCATAAGATTTTAATTACAAAGCAAACCAAAACTCTATTAAATTAAAGTTGCAAGCGATGCTGTTTATGAGATTCCCATTTGAGAAGTTATTCCCTGGTGCCCATGACAAATTCTTTTCATCAGTGTAGGACAAGGACAACCCTTCAAAATACAATTAGCTGCAGACTTCATTTGATTACATTCATTAAATACAGTGTGTATGGAGGGGTTTAACAGCATGCTTTACCTGCTCTAAGTACGGCATGTTCCAGCTTATTTGCTGTCTCAATAAAAAGCACACGATAAAAGCAACAAGGACTGTGGTGGCAATATTAAATTATTATCCTATTATTGCGCTCTAGCAGAGTGAATTCAGAACAGTGCTGAAACCTCCTTTCTGTCTTGCCTTGGGAGCGTGGGCAAATACCTTCACCTCTCTCTTCTTCCTGTTTCACATTTGCAAAAGGGATACTGGTCGTTTTTGTGAAGAATCATGAAAAAAATATGATGTAGAAAGCAACAGTTTGATCTGAAACACCCATTTGAACTATTCACCCTTGGCTCCCTTCCTGTTCAGAAGAAGGAAACTGGGTACTTCATGATGAGATGAAGGTTATGTCCCTAAAACATCTGCATTGGCACGAGATGCACCTTGTTATTTTCCACAGTCTATAAATGGCTCTAGACAGCTGGCTTACACGTGGGTGAATACATAGGAAAAAGTACCTCTCCGCCTTATTCATTCCACAGGATGTGTTGTGCCTGGCCATGTATTTCAGTCATGTTTCCTTTCATTAACAGGCCCCAGTGTCTACATACCCCATGCTCACTGCCTCAGTGTGGAAGCCATCACTGTGCATTGCTTATTAAAGCAGAGTGTGAGGGATAACTAACTTCATGGGGTTTGTTGTGGGTTTGTTTCAGGTTGCAGGGTTCCTACCAACACTTGCATGGAGGCTACCCTTCTGATGCTTTAGTAGACTTCACAGGTGGAGTCCAAGTACAGTTTTCCTTAAAGGATCCTCCTCCTGATCTGGATGAGATACTGAAGGCAGCTGACAAATCTCATTGTCTGATGGGGTGTAGCACCTCAGGCCAGGTGAGTCACATGCAGGGCCAGTAGTGTCCTGGTTTACAGCGTTAGCATGAAGGTTGCTCTTGTCACTGAAAAAGGAAGTCCAGAATCACTCTGTGCAATAGTTACAGTCTATGGATGCCTGAAGAGATCTTGGCAGCAGAAAGTAGATGAGGTTATGCAGTAAGGAACATAAAAGCTTTTGGTAGATTGATGGATTGCTCTGTCAGAGAGGGGTCTGTGGCTTCTTACCTGACTAATTCCACTGCAATAGAGTGGTATCTTCTTGCAGCAGGACTGATTTTGACCTCATAGCTTTGTGACTGGTTCTAGCAAGGCCAAAATGCACCTCTCTTCTGTGAGAGGGTGCTGTTATGGCCTTGCGATTTGCAGGCTTACAGGTGTTAATGCTGGGAAATTGCAAAAGGCTTTGTGATGCTCAGCAAGTGTCTTGCTAAAAGGTTGCCAAGGCTTCCCTTAACAACATGTAAGAGAAGGCTGCAAAGTGTGTGACATGGCTCTTGTAGTGCCTGCTTCATCAGGACATGAAGCTTGGCTGTTCCAAACAAGCCAAGGACTAGCTTCTCAGCTCAGGTGGCTGATGCTGGGCTGTGGGTGGCAGGGAAATCCTGCCAATGACCCAGTCCAGGTTATTCTGCTTTTGCAGCAGCTTTGGTCCACTGAAGAACTTGGAAATTTTTGAGGACCTGTAGTGTTGTTAAATTTACTGGCCTGCTTATGGCTGCAGTGGGAACAACAGTCACGTTCCTCTGGAGCCAGAGTCATCTGAGATATTGGTGTAGTCAAAAGCAAGCCTTGTTTTTTTCTGCCATGCCAAATGACAGTTGTGGGAGTTGATGGCCATACATTTGCAGTGTGGCAGAGAGATAAAAGCTGTGCTTTCTCTCTTCTGCAGCTGAGGAACATAGAGCTGAAGAATGGGATTGTCCAGGGTCATGCCTATACTGTCACTGGAGCTGAGAAGGTAAGATCGAGGACTTGTTCCTGTACTGGTGATCCACCACAAGGCAGTCACACTGCTGCTCTGTTCAGAGTAATTTTAATTAGCTTCACACTTAGGAGGGATTGTTGAAAGCAAATAATTCAGATTCCAGGAGATGGAAGGATTCTGGCACGATGGGAACAGGGAGAAAATCTGAATCCTATTTTTTCTAATGGAAAAATGCAAGATTTTTGGTTTGGGGCACATCAACAGCAAATGCAGCATTTCTGGGGATTTGCATTCCATGCTGACTCTTAAAAAAATCACTTTTCTTTATCAAATGGGAATAGAAGCACTGGCTGAAATTGTGGGATTTGTCATACAATGCAAATCTACATTTGTTCAGCTCAATCACAAGCTGCCAAAAATCACTGTGTGAAAAGTAAGTAACTCGCTGGTTCAGGAACAGCATTTCTCCGTCTTTTAAAGCTGTTCTACCCATGCAGAACTTGTCCTGGCTAGGTATTAATAATGCTGATCTGAAAACAGGACCCATTTATCACACAGATCAAGAGAAATGAAGGATATTTTTAACAGCCAGAAGTCAGAACACGGCTTACTCCGGTAAGCTGTAGTGCACATAAGGAGAGTTAACAGTGAGCAAGGCCAAGAAGGAAACCAAACAGTGGCTATGCTGTCAAGCAAGACAGCTAAAACACATTTTAATCTCAGAACTTAAAGTACTTTGGAAAGGGGACATTGTTTTCCCTAAACTATTTTCTCACTTCTTCCCTTCTCTTTCATGATTTTCTGTATGAACTTGGTTTTGGTTTATAGCCCCTCATACCATGGCATGCAAGATGTCATGCCAGTGTGCTTCTTGTTGGAGGACACTTGCTTGTAGCAAAGAGGCTCCAAAATGGAAGGGTGAGGGTTTCTGGGTTACAGAGAAGGCCCCAGCTGGTTCACCCCAAGACAGGGGTGGAAGGATCCTGAATATTGGAGAGGAAGTAGGCTGTTTCAGCATCCTGCTGCTCATGACATGTGCAGAGAGGAGAAACAGTTTTAGCCCTTTGCCAAGGCATCCATGGGGATGTCCTGTGGGGAATGATTTGAGGCTGGCCAGGGGCTAGACCTTTGCTTGGGAAGATACTGCCATCCAACGCTGCCTGTGTGCATAAGGAGAGCTGGAAACAAAGGGTTTGCTTCTCCTTTCCACTTTCATTGGTGAAAGTGAGTTGCTTCTGGCTTAAACATCAAGAGGAGAGAAGCACTGGAAACTGCAGCTGTTGGAAACCACGGTGCTGTAGATATAGAGCCACAGATTCTGTTTATCATCACCATCTCTCCATGCTGGCTGTTGACATTCACTCCAGGCAGTCTGGTGACCTCATTCCTCAAAGTTTCTGCCTTTGCTGACTCACAGCATTAGATGTGTAGAATCAGGCACTGGAATTTCCCAAGGCCGCTGAAGTCATGCAGTGTGGCAGGGGTGCTGCTGCTTTCCTCTGTGTCAGCTCTTCACTGTCTTCAGGAAAGCAAATTGGGTGCAGTTTTCTCCCACATGTCATTCCTTTACACTGTAGGCACTGATTTTTATCTGCAGTCAAATGAGATCAGAAGTTAAACTAGGTCTTGAAGGTATAGAGGAAGATCCGTTTTATTACCCATCTCATCACTGAATATCACAATTGTGAAAAGCTGTGACTGAGTTTATTTTTCTTTCTTCTTTACAGATATGCTACAAGAATAGCTGGATACATATCATCAGGATCTGGAATCCATGGGGCCGTGGGGAGTGGAAGGGGGCTTGGAGCGATAAGTATGGTCTTAAAGCTTTAATCTCATAAGAAGAACCACTTTTTATAGGCTTATTGTAGAGGACCTCTGCATTGCACCCATTGTAATGAAAAGAACATTTCTAAATCAGTCCATTATAAGTGTTCTTTCCATCTGCAAAGCAACTGCCCACAGAAATCTAATCTGGGGAAAACTAACGCAGCATTGATTTTATGTGCTCATCATTAGGCCTAGCTCAGGTATCGCATTTTGTCTATGTGTACATTTTTCCCAGTGGGTAAATCCAGATAAGTCATGGATGAAAGAGTTATTATTACCTGGACTAAGCTCTGGCCACTTCTCTAGACACTGGCTGGCTGCTTCTATTGAATTCTCCTGTAGCACTCATGCATCCTCCTTCCTGCTCCTTCTTCCCCTCCCATGAGTCTGACTGCAGGAAGAGGATGGTTAGCAGAATTGATGAGAGTAGGGCAGTATTTTTATGCAGTATTGAACACGGAGAGACAAAAAGGGTCATTGGTTATTGCAAAGAAAAAGTGCTGCTGGATGACTTGAACTGATCTTTTGGATCCTGTGTGCAGCTTTGGAGATGCAGGGACCACTTTGCTGCTTTGAGTATAACCTCACTGCTCTTTCCTGAGGAAGGGAACGATACAGAGGAAGACTGCAAAAGTGTTTTATAAATAAATAGATATCAGTTTTCCTGGTGGAATTGCATCAGTGGTTTCCTGACTAGAGAGATGTTCGTGTGTCACTCTGATGTGATTTAATAGCATGCTGCCTCTCCCTGTTGCTAGGATCACTTTTCTCTGCTGAGAAAAGTCAGGCTAGCGTGTTGTGTCTGGATGGGTTGGCGGGTGGTGCAGACATGTTTAGGGCTGGGATAATAGCTATCTGCTCCGACAGAATGCTCCCATTCTTTGGAAGGGTGAGCTATAATCCTAACAGTAATTGAAATGTCAGTAGAGAGCGTTCACAGGTAAACTGCATAAATCAATAAATTATTGATTCATGCTCTGTTTATTTATCTTAAACTCTGCAGAAAGTACAATTATCTCTTAATTATAAACATGCTGCTTGGAAACAACCCATTTGACTGGCTAATGTGCCCTCTACACATCAATGTAATATCAGCACTTCAGAGCGCTATGCCTTGGTGCCTTCTAAGCTCTCCAGCATATGGACAGGTGACTGGGGCTTGGAGGGCAGAGGCAGGGATACCCATCCTAGGGTGGGCAACTCAGGCACAGCAAAGGTGCAGAGCTCTATTTGCTGGCTTTGGGCATGAAGGTATCACCCACAATCCCATTCCTGATGTGCAGTTTGCTCACGCCTCCTGATCCCTCATGACTTAATGGGCTGATAAGAGGAATGGGCAGAACAGAGAGATGAGGATACTGTGCCTCACATCTGCTTGTTGATTTTTTCCTGTTCGCAGCTCTCCTCAGTGGGACCATGTTGAGCCTAAATACAGAGAAGCCCTCCTCAGAAATAAGGATGATGGAGAATTCTGGTATTTCCCTATTGCTCCTTCTGTCTACCAGGTTTTCTGTTTGCATTCATTATGAAAGAAGAGTCATTTAGGCAGTTGTCCTGACCTGATGGTTTCAGAGGAAACAAGACCTAGAGAAATGGAGCTGGCCAAGATTAAGTACCAAGCTGGTGGGAAAAAAATAAAGGAAAAGTGAGAGAAGTAAAAATCCAGCTTGCTGAGACATAGTCATTTTGTCACACTGTCCTTCCCCATAAAACACCTAGCTTGAACTGTGCTCAGCTCTGGAGGAAACAGCACAAGAGGGACATGGAATTGCTTGAGTGAATCCAGAGGAGGCCACAAAGATGATCAGAGGACTGGAGCACCTCTCCTGTCAAAACAGACTGAGAGTGCTAAGGCTGTTCAGAAAAGGCTCAGGGGAGACCCTGTAACAGTCTTCTAATACCTAAAGGGGTCCTACAAGAAATCTGAAGAGAGTTTTTTTACAAGGGCCTGTAGTGACAGGACATCAGGGAATGGCTTTAAACTGAAAGAGGGTACTACTGAACATTCCCTGAGGCTCTAGGTGCAGTCAGGGCAGCCCAAGTGCATTGAGAGTTGACTTCTGTGAAGTATCAGCCAGCTCAGCTATAGCCTGTAGCTCTCTCTGTAATCCTCTTCTAAAGACATTGGGGATGATCATGGATACCTGACCAGTATCTCAAACTGAAATGTGAAATTTTAATCCTTCTCTGCAGGATGTCCTGTGAAAACTTCCAGGAGCAGTTTTCCTGGCTCTATATATGTAACAGCACTCCAACATTTCTGGACTTTGGAGACCAGCACCGCACAACGTGGTCCATGGAGAAGCACATCAACCTGTGGAGACCAGTCCTGGACACTGGCAGGAGTAACTATTCTACAGGTAATGAACATTTGCTGCAGTTACCCAGTCCTTTCCTCCTCTCCACTGGTGCTTACAGTGAAACATGCACTCTGAGCACTGAATTGCAGAAATATTGATTGCCAGTTGCTAATACCTGCCCTTTCCCATTACAGCACCTATCAGCTAAAGAGGTAGAAGCAAAGCAGCGGCGCGGGCTGCTGAGTTAAAACAGGAGACTTGTGATTTAGAAGCCCTGAACTCTTTAAATCAAAATTTGCTTGTCTGTCTTCTTTCAGTCAGTTGCAGTAGGCGTTACTGCAGGCCTCATCAGAAAGTCTGGTCTGGCAAAGCTGATTTTACAGAGCAAGAAATACTCTGAAATGAAATGGATCTGAAAGGAAGGAATTGTGCCACAATGCTCTATTTTCAAAGGTAGAAAGGCCTTTGAGCAGATAAAACCTCTGGTTTTACTGCCTGGGCAAGGACTCTTCTGGCAATGCAAGCTCTGATTCGGCTGTAAAGTTTTGGCTTACATGTTTCAGCCTCCTCCCTGTAACCTTGATCTCAAGGGGCAATAACAAAGCAATGTCTGTGTTGCTGCACACCATAGGCACTGGGACTGAGTGAGGAGGTGCAGGGGCTGAACCTGAGAGCATGTGGGCAGAACCAGTTTCCTTGAAGTGGTGTTTCCCACCAGCCCTCTAGTAAAGTTCCTGTCCAAGCACAAGTGGGCTAAATTTCAGCTTTTGAGGCCACCCAACACAGATACATGGCTTAAAGTCTAGCCTGGTTTAAGCAGTTGCTGCCGTATCACTTCTTTTTTCCCATTTTGGGCATTTTGCTGCTTTCTTATCAAGGATGTTTCCTGTTAACTAAAACCAGGGCCAAGAAGCAGCCTATTCTTTCTGTTGCTTAACATCCTGTTCTGTCCATCACTAATAGGAAGGAAGGAAAAGAGAGCTTTGGACCATTTTGACCTTTTCTTCTACTGTTTATGATCTCCTTGCCACAGTCCTTTTCAGGTCAGCCACTGGGTTAGGCAGCTGATTAAGAACCACTGTGTTTCTGCCTCAGGGAAAGTGTGCCATGTAAGTGAAGCAGATGTAGGGGGGTTGAGAAATCTGCGTGACTTTTATGACTTTGCAAGAGATTTCTAGAATGATCAAAGCACAATTAGTTTAACTTGAGATGCCTCAATTCTTGGTAATGGAGAGACTACAGTGCTCTGAAAGGATCTTGGAGCAGTAACAACCTGTTCCTCTGGGTCCATAGCAAATCCTTGCACAATAGGCTATTACCGAGATGTCTATGTGGCTAGTATTAATCCATTAACACTTTCTCAGCAGGTGCAGTTTCAATGAACCCTCAGTATTTTTTCAAAGTGATGGATTATGAACCAAACACCTATAATGTAGTAATTTCAATCATGCAAAAACATGCTGAGGATACGCAGAATGCAAAAAACCTGAAGATTGGCTTTTTGATCACCATGGTAAGCACAATCAGGTATCGTAGAATCACAGGCTGGGTTGGGTTGGAAGGAACCTTAAGGTTCACCCAGTTCCAACCCCCTGCCACAGGCAGGGACACCTTCCACTAGAGCAGGTTGCTCCAAGCCCCTGTGTCCAACCTGGCCTTGAACACTGCCAGGGATGGGGCAGCCACAGCTTCTCTGGGCACCCTGTGCCAGCTCCTTAGCACCCACACTGGGAAGAATTTCTTCCTAATGCCTAACCTAAATCTTCCCTCTTTCAGTTTAAAGCCATTCTCCCTTCTCCTACCACTACACGTCCTTGTTTTCTGTGGTTTATTATACCTGTACATGGAAATGAAAGACTGAATTGCCTTTCAGGCTACAAAAAGAGAGCAGACAGTATTTGCAATAAATTTCTGGATGCCTGCTGTCGTAGAACATCACAGGAAAAGTAGAGTAAGGAAGGTTTAGTTTTCTTTATTCATGTATTAAGAGAGGAAAGGTTGAACATTTAGTTCTGTAGCATCCCAAAATAGCTCTGGGAAAATCAGGGAGTCCCTAGATTACAAGACATGCCAGGGCAATATTCTCTGTGCCCAGCAGTACTAGCGACATGCCTTGCTGGCCCAGCACAAAGCATGGCAGCAGCACTAACCACAGAATATGAGCAATACTTCGGGTCTAGTAGGGAAGCAAATGCCTTCTTGTTTCCCAAAATGGTCCTGTTTTACTCAATCCCCTCTTTCCTATCACAGAAAGCCATGCAAAAACCATTTACAAGATAGGCTTTGCTCAAGACCAGTGTGGAGGTAATCCACTCAATACCTGGGACCTCCACCACGATTTCCCTGGTTATTTTCCTGGTGACTATCCAGGGAAGTGCCATTCAAAGGGCAGTTGTCAGAGCATTACCAGCAATACTGAGAATGCAACTGCTAGTGCAGATTGATGCCAGCCTTTTCCAAAGTGTTTTTGTTGTTGGCTGAGGAGCGTGGGAGGGAGTTGTTCTTCGTCTGAAGAATAAAAGGAAGCAGAGATTGCTATGACCCTAACTTCACATTCTCCTGATCACTGGAGAGGTTTTGCCTAGTCCCAGACTTTGAATAATTGATGCCATAAGTCTCGCAGCATAAAGGAAGAGCATGGCTTTGTAGCTCATCAAAAACAGTGTCTGAGAAATACGAAGTGTAGCAAAAAGAGCATCCCTCCAGCAAGTGGAACTCACTATCCCTGTGCTGGGAGATCCTTTGCCTGGTGCAGATTATCAGGCCTGCAGGGCTCCCTGGAGCCCACTGTGCCACTTGGAAAGAGCTGCTGCTCTTGGTAAATGGGGAACAGCATCCTCACCAGCAGTCACCAGACAAGGAGGTTCCTGCATGCTTTTGCATGATGTGTGTCCACCTTGACTAGTTACACATTTTAACAGACATGACCCTCAATGGGAGATGATGGCATAGGTTTTGGGTCCCTTGAAAAGGGGTTGTCTAATTAGCAGAGTAAGGGACAGATCTTGTCTATTCTTGCTTCATATTTAAAATGTCTTTCTTCCCCTCCTGTTGATCCTGAGGTGTGGTCATTCAGTTTTTCTCTCTCTTGGTATATTCCAAGGACACATGAAATTTGATGTCACGTCTGTATGACATGGCCTCTGTGGCCATACCTCACCTCAGGCTCAGTTTGGGTTTCTGACCTTGCATGGTCTCCTGCACAGGTCCTGAAGGGCAAGGCCAAACAGACCATCACTAGAGGCACCAGGATTACTGTGGAGCACCTGGTCAGTGAGGGAAAGGGGACAGTTACGCTGCTCTGTCATGCTATAGCTCTTAGTAATGTAATGATATTGTATTGTTACAAATCCACACAGCAGATGATACAGAAAATACTCCCCTATGGACACAGCATAAGTATTTTAACGGTCTACCAGCTCCTCACAGCCAATATCCTGCCCTGATAGCAACAAAACTCAACTCCAGGAGCTAAAACCAGGGTAGGTTTACAGTGCTGTTCTGCATAAAAGTTTACAAGGGATTTTCTTTGCATGTGGAGAGTGCAATTGCTAAGAATCATGTGGCTTCACCCTTCCTGAGCTGTTTTCATTGCCATTACTCATTAGCAGCATCATTCATTGTTCAGTACCTTTTGAGAGACATCAAATTGTTGTTGTGATGTGAAAAGAGTGTTATCCCTGGGCAGCACGAGAGGGGAAAGCAGTGCAGGCAAGGAAGCAAAACAAAATGGACGTATCTGATAGCTCTAGGAAGCCTTTGATTAAATATGGATACAGAACACTAATACGTGGCTGTGAGGGAAGTTTAATGTTGTGTGATAGATCTGAGCAATGTATAGATCCTGATTCTTATCTCACACCAGTTTTGACTCCATTGAGATATTAATCTGCTGCTGCCTTTTACCAGAAGGAATGTGGAATGAGACCCAAAAGTAAAAAATGGATTACACCATTTATTTCTTTGCAGCACTGCCCGTTCCTATCTGCTCCAGATCTGACCCATAGTACTTGGCAGTCTACATACCTCCCAGCCGTCTCTAACAGTAGTCATCTTTTTATGTGGTTTTTTTCTTCCAAAATAGCAGTTTTATGTTATTGTCTCCCAAAGGCATGGCTCATAAATAACTCTGCCACGCTGTATAACCATTCTAAATGGAATTTATACACGCTGATGTATTTTGGGGAATATGTTTAGGAAGGGTTTTTTATTATGCTATCTTAACGTGTCATCATAGTAATAGCTGCTGCATTATATTTGTTTCATCTCAGCAAAAATACTGGAATAACAGAAGAAAGATCAGAATATTCTGTTTCCTAGTGACACTTGCTGGAAGGTTTAGGTTGCGATTCTTGAAGCAGTGCCATCTGGGTGAGATGCTTAGTGAGCTCTCTGAGTCGCACTAGAACTCAGGGAAGTTTTAGTAAGAGTATTCATCCTTGGTTCCTCCATGAACTCCAGTCTGCTTAATGTTAATTGAAGTTCTCTTCAAATCCACTTACATTCATTTTGCCTTCTGTTTCTTTCAGTTCTTCCACCCTTATGCATTTTTGATGTGTCCTTGAACAAAGTGTGTCACCTGGATGGGCTTTTCATACCACTGGGGAGGTTAAGACATGCTAGATGGAGTGTATATTTAGAAAGCTGTGGGAATATAAGGCTGCTGTGGGTGGAACTTGCTGGTTTACTTTGGTTGCTGACATGGAGAGGAGACAGCCAGTTACTTTTTTCTTTCAGGAGAACTCCAAAGTTCTGAAACAAACTTTTGCCTTGACTCGAGACGTGACCACCTACTTTATCCTGAGCCCAGGAACATACGCTGTTGTTCCTGCTGCAGCAGAGGACCAACAGTTTGAATTCCTCTTAAGAATTTTCATGAAGAATCAAGACAACTATGAGTAAGATGATAAGTATTCCTTGAAGGCCCCAGACTTACAGTGTGCCAGGATTTAACAATTTAATGTCAAGATAACTAATGTGGCAATTTGCTTTTAATATACTCTAGAAGTGTGTTGGGAGGACACAGCTGAGTGTTAAGCACCATGTTGAGGCGGATCACGCGTATAGTCAGATGCTTAGGGGTGGCCACTGCAGAACAGGGCAATAACTCATTGGCAGCCACAAAGGGTCTCAGCTTTAGTACAAAGAGCATCACAAGCAAGCAATGATTGTGAGATATCCCCCTTCAGTTGTGAGGAAATCTCTCCTTACTGAAAGAAGGAATGTGAGCTTGCTTTTCTTAACAAGTGTTATGTAGTTTCTTGTGCTGTCTGATGGATCAGGTCCCACCAGCCTCAGAATGGGATCTAGAGAAGCAAAGAGCAGTGAAAGGCCTTGATCCTTTCACCCAGCCATCTCATAGCCAGGCTGGCAGGGCTCCCTGTGGGTATAAAGGGGACCTTGAAGATAAGTTTAGTGGGAAAGTGGTATCTTAATTCATGCAAAGGCAGCTGTTATCATGTTTTCACGTAAATAGGAGGGTGTGCTTTATGTAAAGAGCAAGCCCTGGCATTCAGCCTTACTAAATGACCTTCAAGCATCGGATGTACAGTGGCTTTTCTTTAGCAAGCTTTATAATGGAGGTGATTGCAGTTCTTGCCATATGATAATAATGAGATTACTTTCTAGGCTTTGGTCCCTGGCCCGGAACCAACTAAGGCAACTCCTTGGTTATGGAAAACAAACATAAGAAGACTGTGCTCTGGGCTGGACTGCCTTCAGCATGACAAGTCATGCACAAGATGTCTCAGCCTCGGCAGGCGGCGCTTTCTAGGACCCTCACAGACTTTCCTGAGCTAGGCCAAGCATTGGGATCCCGTTTTTGTGGGTCTCTGCAGCACTTTACCTGTATGATAGCACAGATGCTATTAAAATAGCATCTGGCTTGCCTGATTTCTCTACCAAACACAAAACTCAAGTATTGAATGTTGCTATTGAGTCTCAGAAGGAATGGTGACCTCCACTGAATTTCAAGCAGCCTGCAGACATTTAAAAGATGTTGCCTTTTAAAAAGATGTTGTCTTTTGATAGCGCAGATACTGTTTTTATTCCTGACTATTAAATTTGGCAGAGAGAAAGCAGGTGAATATTTTATGTGGCTCAAGGCAGGGCAGCCCCGTCTTCTGTGTAGTGAAGTTAGTCCTGGCATGCTCAGAGTGAGACAAGTTACCCTTTCTCTGCTGCTGGTGCGGTGTCCCCCCAGCAGCTAGAGACTCACGTCTGCTTGCACAGAGAGACCCAGGACTGGTGCAACAAGCTTGGCTGAGCTGGGACCAGCTGGGTGGTGTAGGTGCTGAGCATCCTGGGGGGCTGCAAGCACTGTGGGTGCCTGACTTCTGCCATATCTGCAAATTGATGCTCTGAAAAGGCCTGTTCTCTCCCAGTTTGACTCTTGTAACTCTCTTCCAGGAACTCAAGCTCCCCACCCAGCCCAGTGCTGCCAATGGTAAGAGTGTGTGAAAACTGATATGGATACTTGTGGTGGTGAATGGTTTCCAGAGAGCTGACCATTTGATAGCCACCTCTACTGACTTCTCCCCTTCCTTCCTCACATACCTGATACCACTCTGCTCTTTTCTCCTTTCACCACCCAGTACCTGTCCAAGAGTTATGGCACCCTACAACCAGGGGTGACTAGCCTGGGGTATCTCTCTGGAGAGACAGGAGTGACAGTGAAGCCTCTAATCTTCACGTGTCTCTTACAGAGCTTGATTTTCTTAAGGAAACAAATCTTCTACAGTCCCTCTGTCAGCCTGCCCATCTGTACTTTCCACCTTGCCTTCTTGAACGCTTTGACCAACCAAATACAGAAGAAGGGAGAGCATTTCAGGGATATAGTAAACTCTTGTGATGTCTGTAAATGAGTACGTATCTAAGGAGAAGAGAGGGGGAAACTTTGATGAAAAAGTCACAACTAGAGTTTGACCTCTTTTAAAAAGACTTCACAGCTGACAGCAGGGTCATACATGACTTCCCCATAGAGGGTAGCTCATAGGTATGACCCCAAGAGGGTCATATATGCCTAAATGAATAGCTTTATTTAAGTGCTTGCACCATATGAAGCATAGGAGTCCATAAGGGTGAGACACAAAGAAGATGTCTTCTGATTTTCATCAGGGTGTCTTCAAGGATATAGGGGAAATTACACTTAAAACCTGGTTGCATCTCTAGTTCAACCCACATTTCAGCCTCTCTAGCCCAGCTATCATCTGGATTTCCTCACAGTGAACTGTGCAAACTGTCGGAGCTGGTCCAGGTGCTGCTGCCTCACCAGCTGCTTACAAACCCCTGCTGCTGAGAGGCTGTTATTTATAGCAGTGCAAACTCAGTGCAGGTCTTTGAAGCCAAAGGTGTAAAACTGCTTCAGGAGAACAGAAAACAGAGACCTTTCCTTGTGATTCATTTTCCAGCCTGCAATTAAGCCCCATTAGAGGTGTAGTGTAAATGGTGGCTTATTATCTCTTAGCACTGACAAGCTGTCAGTTTACTCAGCTGTTGTTATTAGTGAGTGTTTTGACTTTGATGAATTATGGTACCCTTACTTTCTGCTCTTGTTCAGGTATTTGGGTTTCACTGGTGTGAATTATCTTGCACTGAGATGAAGGCATTGGGACTTAGGCTTAAATCTTTCGGGGGAAACTTTATGATGTTAAGGATAGTTCTGTCTTCTCACCAGAGGGCTGAAAGAAATCGCTTAACCATTGAATTGCAGTTGCTCAGGTACAGTCAAGCCTGCTTGGGGTTGAGAAGGTACAAGAGAAAAGAGAAGTCAACTCCTGCTCTGTTTTCTTGGTTCGCATGTATCTTTGCATGCCCTAAGCCAGTGGTTTCAACTGGCCATCAATAAGGATTAGGCTTTGTACATCTATTCTTATGTTTGGACTTGCTGAACTCCACCCTGGATGTATTCTGTTGTCTTCTTCAGGCTCCGAGCTGCTCCTTCCTGGTTGTGCTAAGTGATAACATCCAAACTATGCATCTTTCATTGCAGCAGCTGTTCCTCACTCCCAGTCCACTTTACTTTCGGGGTGTTTAAACTGCAGCCTGTACTTTACATTCCCTGCCCTCTCTGAAGTGCTGATTGGATCTGCAGACTTCTGCCTCCAGATGTTTTGGAATTGAATTATTTATGTGTGTACTTTGTCTTTGATGCAGGATCTACCAAGACAGAACCAGGACAGCTCCTATAAGGCTATCTTCCTAAGATATGCTAAGCAGGTATCCTATCTATAACATCTTGCTGAAAAAATAAAAATAAATAAGGATGTGGACTTGCAAAAAGAAAAATTGATCTATGATGTTGATACAAATCCATTTAGAAAAATGGTTTTTTGGGGAAATACTGCTCCATCTTCAAGCAGATACCTTGAAAACAGTATTGATTGGCCTGCCAAAGCCCCCAGAAAAATGAGACATTCAGCTGGGATAGATTGGCTAGTCCCATATATCAGCGGGGGACTGGAGATTTGCGGTAGTGCTGGTGATGGGCTTGCATGTGTACTTCTTTTTTGGCTTTGGTTTGTTTATTTACTGAAAGCAATTAGAAAGCTTTGGGTATTCCCCCCCTCTCATCAGCATCGTTTTCCGTTTGCCTTCACAGCGTTTGGAAACTAGACATCAGTCAGTGTTTGAGTAATTGATTCCTGATCTTTCAGAGCCAAACTCCGTGTGTTCACAGGAGATGCTTTTAATGGTTTAATAAACAGCTATAAAGAACTCTTCAACTTAGTCAACAGGAGAAAAAATTACTGCTAAAAGTCTTTGCACAGTGGACCTCTTGCAGTTAATAGTTGTATCAATGCATGAAGGTGAAAATGAACACCTTGCTGAATGCCCTGGGTGTGTATCAGGTGGGAGGCGGAAAGGTTCCCCAAAGGGTAGCTCAGAAGGAAGCAGCAGCAGTGCCTGTGCTCCCAGTCTGCTTGCCCGTCCCTGTCTGCTCACCAGCTGAGCCTGCCCATCAGCAACCTGCTCTAGTGGAAGGTGTCCCTGCCCATGGCAGGGGGTTAGAACAGGATGAGCTTTAAGGTCCCTTCCAACCCAAACCATTCTGTGATTCTAGGATAACTCCCCAGATAGGAGCTGGTGAAGTCAACAAGTGTTCACTTTCCCTCACTGCTGGAAATACCCCATGGTGATGGGAATGCCTGTAACTGCCCTGGCTACTCAGGTAGGGAAGGACAAAGAGTAGCTCAGCAGTGTGGAGAGCTGTTATGCTCCTGAGGGGGTGCTGCTGCTCCTCTGATATAAGCAGAGATCCTTCTTGGTGGCCACAGTGCATGAGTAAAGAAGTTTGGGGCTAAAGTGACACAGGAGAAAACTTTATGCTCACAGACCTTTCCTTGCATTTTATACTGCATTAGGGCTCAGATATCGATGCCTCGCAGCTGCAAGAACTCCTTAATGAAGTGATCCTACAAGGTAAGTATTTTAAACCCCAGCTATTGTCTTTGGTGCTTCCCTATCCCTTAGCCTAGTGTAAATTAGACAGAGGATTTAGTGGTGTCCTGATGCCCCTTAAAACATCCTCCGTGTGGCTTACTGCATTGTTGGATCTTGAAGAATGAGAAGTGGTGCTGAGGCACTGGAACAGGTTGCCCAAAGAAGTAGTAAATGCTCCACTCTGGTAATCCCCGGCAGTGTTCAAGGCCAGGCTGGGCAGAGCTTTGGGTGACATGGTCTAGTGTGAGGTGTCCCTGCCCATGGCAGAGGGTTGGAACTAGATGATCTTAAGTTCCTTTCCAACCCAAACCATTCCATGATTCTGTAATTCTATAAGTGCTTCCACCAATGTTCCCTCTGCTTTGCAGACCTATCCTACCCCATGCTGTCCTTCTCCTGGAAGTCCCCATGAGCACCCCTTCCTGCTTTGTGCCCCACCAGTAGTAGCAGGAACTCATTCCCTGGCTGGGCTGCACTAGTGAGTGCCCTGGGGAGCTGCGCCTCCCACTCTCCTCACTGCCACCCAGTTTCTCCAGTCCAGCCGTGGCCTGCTTCACTCCTCTGTAGCAGCCTCAAGCTGGCTTCCAGCATTTTCCAGCCTTCCTAACCTGCCCACCTGGAAAACAGCATGACACAGGCACAGCCGGAGGGCTTGAACTGACTCAGTCATGCACAAGGTTCAAAGTGCTCTTAGGACTTGCTAATTCTGCATAAATGGCCTTTCTTGTCACTGTCATTTTCCTTATCCTTATTTTAAGAGGGAGGGGTCGCCCAAAGAAGGCTCTTGTCCTCGGGGACAGCAGCAGAGATGTCAGAGGCATGTCATACTCCCTCAGTGGACCTCAGCCTTGCACATAGCCCTGGTTGTATTTGAGCCAGATCTGGGGCTTTTTAGCTACATGAGCCTTCAGACTGGTGTCCTCTTT